>NW_026623669.1:410008-551578 GCF_030028575.1 Malurus melanocephalus
TTTTTTGCTAGCTGTTTAAACCATAGAGGAAAATATCTAGATTCAAGAGTTACTGGAAATGTGCTCTCCATTTTTTTTTCATTTTTAATCTCTACTTACAGGCAGGAAAAACTTTAACCTTTATTTCTTCATTCTAGAACCTGAGTAGATTTGTATCCCATCTGCTGCTCTGCTGTATCAACAAGTAGCTGAAAGGAGGTCCTTTCCTCATTTATGCCACTCTGCCACCACACATGGAATGAATTCTRTCATCACAGGGCTTTCATGTATCTTGGGAACAATCACCTGAGCTGTTGGCTCCTTTCCATGGATTTTAGTTCCAACAGACTGTTGGACTGTTAGCAGACTGTTAGACTGCTTTGTGCCACCTGCTTTATGGTCAGGTCTAGATATTATATACTGCACTGTAACAGTGTGCTTGTAGAAAACATTTTCTGACCTACAGACCCTAGAGAACCAGCTCTAATGGGAAGGAGAATAAACACTCCAGGCTGGTGCATCAGCTGCTTTTTCTCCATACAAGCTTCCTGCTACCTATGCTTTTCCTGGAGCTTTCCTACACTTGATTCACATTGCTCAATGTTCTGCAGCTGCAGTCTGCTCTCCTGTTTTAACTTTACARTGATGTATCTCTTTGATTTTTCAAGAGTACATCATTGTTAGTACAGCTGAGTGATGTAGTCTGTCTCTCGAGTACAGAAAGTTGGATGAGAACAAAACCCAGCTGCCTACCTTAGTTCTTTGAAAATTCCTGGTTACTGCACTTCAAAACAGAGCAGCCAAACAGCCCACAGCCAGACATGGTGCTTTGCCTTGTCTGGATTGTCTTCCCTGGATTGTAGTGCTTGACCTAAGACTCCATAGGTCCTTCCAGTTCCTGTGATATCTCAGCCAGCAAATGATGCATCCTTTCTGGCACGGAGGAGTGCCACATCAGGAGCTGTTTTATCCAAACAAGCTGAAAGCAAAGTGCCTCTGAATCAAAACAGGATCCCTATGGTTTCAACTCTCTCAGTGAGAGGGAGTCTCACTTTACTGAAGTTGTTCCCTGTGTCAGCAACCTAGTGTATTTTGCCTGTGACCACATACTTGCAGTGGTGCAGAAATCACTGAGCTCAGCAGCAGTGAATGTTAACACTAAAGGCCACTGTTGAAGTGCTTCTCAATGTAGTTTTGCATCTTTTTGTCCCTGTATCGAGATGAGGTGYTTCCCATGCAGAAACAGGGTGATACAGGTTTTCTTCTTGACCTTTTTTCTTTGAGGGCTCCCATGCAGTGCCTTGCTGACCCCATCAGTCTTGTGCCCTCTGTGCAGAGCTTTTGGGAGGCAGCCACTTATTCCAATAGGCAAAAGTCCTGTCCTGCTGACGTGGTGGCTGTGGGCCTTGGAGCCTCTCAGTGACATGAGTGGCTGGTCTGTTTTACCACGGACTGATGACAYCCAGGATATTTCACTAGTTTCAGGCATGGGATGTTCATGCCACAGACCCTTCCAGCTCTGATACAAGGAACATTGAAGAGGAAATTCTGGTTCTTTTCACCCTTTGTCAGGTTTCCTGCATTCCTGACATTCATTTTAAGTCTCTCAGTTCTGTTTCTCTTGGGTCACTTCCACTCTCACTGAGCACTGCACGAGAGAGAGAAATCTCATGAGAACTCTGCATGTGTCTCTGTGAATCTAAATCAGAAGGCTCTGAAACAGAATAGTACATGGAAAAAGGCAGCGTCTTCTGTATTGTTCCAGTTGTCCAGCAGTCAGTCAGAACTTGTTTAGCAGATGTGAATATAAGGTAGTTCAACTTTTAACCTTTGTTTAGCTTTTGCAGGCTTATCCACCTGACGGAAGACAAGCATTCTCAGCTTTGCTTTTGGAAACTTCGATGACTTCCAGCTTAGCACTGAAGAGTGGATAGGTACACCTTCCTGCCTGTCCACTCAGCTGCTTGTCTGCATTGACTCTTGGAAGTGTGGAGTGCAGGTATCTTCAAAGAGATCCACTCACTTTGGAGAGCACCTTTTTTTCGTTGAAACCTCATCCTCTAATCTTGACATGTCCTCTTTTCTTTTATAAGGATTCTTAGACTATGCTGCAATTCCTGTCATCCTTTTCAAAATTTATTTGAGGAAGCACATCTTCCAAGTTCTTGCTGTCCCACTCTGACTCTCATTTCAGCAGATTCTGAGTAGATGCAGCTTTATGGATGTACCTTCAACTATACAAAAGCTTTTTTTCTTATGTAGCTCCCAACTTGTCCAAAAATTTACTCAGGCAACAGCATCTATTTCAAAATTTATCAGTGAGCTAGGTTTCAGTTTGTAGGGCTCCAGGCCACAGAGAAAGGTCCTATTAGAAACTTAAAAACCATTTTTGATGAGGAGACAATCTGTTAAAAAAAAAAAATCTAATGGTGATCAGAGCTGTGTACCTATTCTAAAGTCAAGTCATTAAATCACAGTGACTTGGGCTTCTAAAAAAAAAGCACCGGTCCTGCTCATGGCATAGTCCTTTTCCACGGCAGTGTGTGTAAGAGAGCTGTCACTGCTGTTCATTCCCAGCTTGGTGAAACTATTGCCTCTTTTAGCCTTGCAGCATCCAAGGGTTAAGGAATACACCCAGTACAGGTGGCTGGGTGGGCAGCTGCAGTGTCAGATGCAGACTGCGATGCGGGGGTTGGCAGCCCAAAGCAAGAGCCCATGAACCCATACGGCCCCTTTGCAAACCCTCTGCATAACAACGGGCACGGAGAGCTGCCCAGCACACTGGACACTCAGAGACACAGCAGCAGCCAGCCAGGGCTCAGCAGCCTCCAGCCAAGGAGCCAGGCTCAAGAGCAAGACCTTCACTGCACTGAGTGTCAGAGTATGAAAGCCCAGGGATTCCYTCGTTCAGGGTCCCTCCTTGGAGGCACCCAAAGGGATTTTTCTTGTGTTACTGARCCATGATTAAATTGCACAAGGACAAAGATATCTGAGTCTCTGCTCTGGGAAACCTGGGGTCAAACCGCCAAGGAATCTCAGTCTGACTGGGTGTGAGTGGGGTATGCACAGAGTCAAGCGGGGCGCCCATCAGCTCACTGGAGCTGCCCACTATGGAGGGACTTTGATCCCAGCTCTAAAAGTCTCTGCCTGCACCTGCATGGTCTGACTGGGAAGTCTTCTTAGAGCAACAATCTCTTAAATTTTATCTTTGAGTCTAAATTCAACCATAAACTTGGAATACAGCTAAATGAAATTAGTTGACCTGAATAGGTAATTGGAGGACCCAAAAAAATCCCCATGGCACAGTACTCTGTGATCAATGAAGAGGTCATCAAGGAGCAAGGCTCTTCACTGCAATATATGGGGAGAGGTTGAGAGTCAATATTGATACAGTGAAACACCAGAGGCRCAGGCTGGAAATTAGCAGTCTTTAGCACAAAAGGACAGCTTTGGCAGTGGGGCCAGAATCCAGAGGAACTGTGCTCTCTTCAGCTTTGAGGAATTTTCAGACCCTGTCAGGGTAGTGCCTCAAAAAGCATGGTGTGACCCTTCAGATGAGCCTGCTGTGGGCAGTGCAGGACAGGAGCCTTGCCAAGGACCCACCAACCTGCATTCCTCTGAGATTCCTCCTGCAGGAGGGCTGACCAGGACACAAACCAAGGAGCCACATACAAAACAGTAATTAATATAAAGACTTAAATGCAGAAGGAAGTATTTTCCTAGTGTGGTATTGTGAGAGCAATACTGACACATCTTAGTTAATTATATACAAATATTTCTTCATTGTAAGCTATGGTTCCTAATATACTAGCAGATTAAACTAGCATTTCTCTATCTATACCCACACTATAATTAGTTTATTTAGTAATGCAAGAGGGCAGGAAACAGGAATGGCTTGATGTCTTAAATCATAYTTAAAATCAAGTCTTAATTGGCATGATAGAGATTTGAATGAACAGCCTATACAGGCACATGTGGCCGGTTTAGGAAAGGCAGCTAAGTCTAGAAGGCTATTTCGAGGATGTTTATTCTTATTCCTTAGTCCAGAAAGGCTTTTGGAAGCTAGAGTGACTCAACATTTCTCAGCAAAAACAATATTGCTGTTATGTAATGAAGTAGTTAATGGAGATGAGTCTCTGGGTGATCAAAGGACTCATCAAAAGCAGGAAAACCTCATATTAGTGGAGAATTTGAATTACCATTTTGATGAGAAAGTGTTACAGAACAACACAAACTATGCAGAAAATTCACAAAAGGTGTTGTAGCAGTCTGCCAAAAATGGAGAAATGTGTTAATTACCACTACAAAAGATCTAGCTGAGAATGAGGACACAGTGGGCATCACAAGAAAAATTGACCAACATGGTCTTAAGTTTTAATAAAGGAGTATTAGAACAAATTATGACATAGAGAACCTTAAAAAAAATTCTAGTACGTCTCTCCATGCCCCACTGTTTACCAACATCCCCAATGGTAATTAACTAGCAAAACTGCACCAGTGGTCTGGGGCTGAGAACTGACACCAACCAAATGAACCACCATTCTTGAATGAACGGACTAAATCTCAAAAGAGAGAAGCAGCAATTATGTTTTACTGAGGTACAATAATCACTTGACAACATTCAATAAATTTGATGGAATTTAATGAATTTAGGGGTGGTTTGACAAGGTTCAATAGGGTTCATGGGTTTTTTTCTTTTTAAGAAGTCAGTAATAAGATTGCAGCTCTATTGCAGAGCGAATGAAACAAAATGCTTGTTTTCTTCTACCATTTTCTTCTACCATTCAACCACACTTCACCTAGCTCAAATTGACTGTATATACTTCAAATATTTGTACTGATCACACTTTGAGCTTAAGCAGGATTTTTTTTGCTATCCTTGTTTAGGTAGTCTGATCTGTGGCAGTTCTGTTACAACTCTGCAAYAATATTCTTTTTTCTCTTGGTATACTTAATCTAGATTTTTGTTCTCACATTTCTAGTTCTTCTGAGTTTTTTACAAGGTGGCAGGTTCCACCTTTATGGAAGTCATCTGACATAATTATATTCTTATTMCTGTCTCTTATTATAATGAAATTAATTCTTTGAGATCTCATGTGTACAATGAGATTTATTTCCACAGGTACACTAGTTCAAGATCCAAGACTGACTGAAAATTTTAACTTCTATTATTTGTTATGCAAGTAAGATGTTTGACATCTTCCTCTCTCTTCAACCATTCAATTTGAAGACCTTAAAATACAGACAACTGAAGCAAATTTGAATGAAACAGCGTTTAGATCCAGTGTGTTGGGCCTTGGCTATGATTTTTAGGACACTGATTGTTACTAGACAGTATCCTCAGGGAAGGAGGAGGAAAACAGAACCACAGGTACTGTGGCCCCTCAAACTGCAGCTGACCAGAGGAACAACAACAGCTGTCCCCGTACAGAAGAAATACAGAATCTTACAGACTTGCATCCCTCCAAATACTGAGAACAAAAGGAAGTGTTTCTTTATTCCAAATTAATTCGCTTAGTGAAAACCAATTATTTATCTGTAAGAGAKTAAAACCCCCCAGTCTTACTGTTTAGGTAACAACTCATATAACATCTTTACCTTGGCACAGCTAAGTTTCTTCCAAAGGCTAAACACTTCACATGGCTTTCTAGGAAGGTCAGAAAGTTGTATGTGCTCTATTCTACCTCTTCCAACAGACAGCTGTGTTCAGCAGCAATTTAAGAACCAGAAACAAATTTTAGGTACTGTACAAAAGAAAATGCTGGCAGGCATGTGTCATCCATTGAATACATTTATTTTATTTTCACTATCCAAACACAGAAGAAACACACAGTTAAGTTTCAGGTATGGATACAMMGTTCTCTAAAAATGTCCTTTTCATGTTCTCTTCAACAAACTATGTGTTCAAACGTTTACATTCCAATCATAAGTAGCAGGTGTCTTCTCCCTGCTTCCTACTACCAAGGATCTATTTCTACTTTAATATAAAGTACTGTAAACCTCTTATTCAAAAAGAAAAATTCAGAAAAAACTTCTTAATCAAACACCTTTTCAGAATTGTTGTCTGGCATGGCACAACGTTTAGTAATTTTTTTTTGGTAAAGTAATTCTTGACATTGTTTCAGCCAGGTTGGGTGTCTGTGAATATTTTAGACTTAAGGCAGACAATACACAATTTAGAAATACATTAGCACATATTTGTGCTGGTATGGCATTTTCAGTAGACATCAGTATTTCCTAATTCATTGTGCATTTCACATTCAGAAACCTTGTCCCACRCTGAACATCAGCCTTCTTATTTTAGTCTTGTTCTGCTACTTTTGCTCTCAGAACTCTATCTTCTAGATGTTTGTGATCCTACATTCCTGAAAAGCTTGCTTTCTTGACTCAAGAGTTACATTTCTTCCTACTTCATACAGTAACATCTTATCCCATACATTTCAAGGCAGCTGGTCAACATCTCAACTAAATGCAACAACTAAAAACTGAATTTTGGGGGAAAAATAAAATTTTTACATATATTGTTAAAGTTGTATTCATCAGAACATTTAGCAACAATTATCTCAACTATGGAAACTTTTAACCAGTTCTAGAACTTGACAAGAACACTGATTTCTTCTCCTGAAAATTCATTCTTCTTCTGGCTTACTACATGACTCTTGCAAATTTCTGGAATACTGTGTGGAATATATTTAAAAACTAAATTTGAAACTTAACATATTTATACTGATAGCGAACAAACCAATACTACACGACACAATACTTGATTGCAGAGATTCTGTAAGATACACTGCACACTTATATAAATTCTTCACTTCAAATGTAAGTGCAAAGCRGTAGCTAATATTGTAATTCTACATTGTAGTAGCAGTCGTGTATACATAAACAAGCACTTTTCCTACCAAAAAAACCAAACAGCATTTTGGGTAGCATAATGATTACACTAATGTATGACAAATGCAATGCCAACCGAAGACAATTTCTAAAACAAAGTACTTAGTCTACTAATACAAAGGCTATGTAAAGATATAACATCAATGCTACTGTAGATCTGAGAGCTTTCAAAATACAAAATACAATGGTTTTTGTTGTTTTGGTGTGGTGGTGGTGGTTTTTTCTTTAGAAGTTACACAACTGGCAGTAACACATTCAACAAAATCACCACATTTACATCCTCAACAGCTTTTTGAGAAAGCCACTGGGTTTGCTCTGGGACCTAAATATTGACACTGCAGATGACTATACATCCCCTAAGTCCTAAGCACTACTTGGTCCTATTCTCCCAGCTAAGGTTCATCCCAAATAATCATGCTCTCTGCACAGGCCTCTGGTTGTTACCAGAGACTGTCTCTCACCAACTGCAGTGTAAAGATACACTGCAGTGTAAAGATATGGCTTTCTCTAAAAATGATATAGTATTAAGGTTAAAAAAAAAAAAAAAAAAAAAAAAAAAAAAAAAAAAAAAAAAAAAAAAAAAAAAAAAAAAANAAAAAAAAAAAAACCAAAACAAACAAACTCCACAAGACCCTTAAAATCAACCTTGAGTTCACCACTACATTTATGCAACCAGACAGACTATGTAATTAGTCATACTGTAGTAGAACAAGAAAAAGACGTTTGATTCACTTGAAAAAAATAGCAGACTGGAAGATTTCTTCATTGCATTACACAAACTTCCCTGAGATTTTTACATAAATTACGTTTAGTCTACTATGTATKTGAAACCAGTGAGCTACTGAGTGTCATACACTGCAAATTTTACGTAATTCCTGCATATGTTATCCAGCTAAAATGCTGTCTCAATGCTTTAAAGCTTTATCTCCTTTGTTACAAAAAACACGTACACATAACTGAGACTACAAATGCAAAGACATTTTTTGCACAAAACTCAAAATCCTCAAAGCAGTATACAGAAATTGTGAAAACACATTAAGTTGAGCAAAGCACTTCCAAGTTCTTTGCAGCTTAAAAACTGACTGAGAAATTAGTTTGAAAAATCATTTATGCAAGTGCTTGGTGGCAAGAACACTGACAGAAATAGGTTTAAATGCAATGGGGAGAGAGAGAGCTGATGCTGCTCTCCCTATTTAGCATTCTCTCTTACAACAAAATAACAATTTTGTAGGAGTGATTGTGGGAGAGAAACATCATAGTGGTATAAAATGCTGCTATACTGGCACTATGTTAAGGATTTAAAAAAAAAATTAAAGTTGAGGTTCTTCAACTTCTGTTAAGATGGATGTAGTTAACCACAAAACTKAAGGAGGTGCCAAAGTGAAAGTAACCTCTGTTTCACTAACTCACTGCCACAAATTTGAAAAATGAACACCGAATTTTAAATATAAATCTGGATGTCATGTCAGTTTGCCAAGCTGTATATCCCCTTAACTGAACTTCTTTCAGTGGAAGTCCAAGAAGAACAAGCATTTTACTTTGCAAACAATAATGCTTAAGACAAACAAACAAACAAACAAGATTATTTGAACTAAAAATAAACAAACTGAAATTATACTGCTTTGAGATATAAGATTATCCCCAAGTGTTCTGCCTATGGGCAAAACCGAAGTGCTCTCTTCTCCAAAATTTTTTGTTTTGCATTTCAAAAACTGAGTTATACAGCATTCAGGTAGCCTGATCTTCCAGTTCTCAGTAACTGGAATAATGTCCTTGCCCTCCGCTGAGCGCGGAGCAATTGCACTTCCAAAGAGTTTCATGTTGGATGTTACCACAGAATGAAACAGGCATGGGCCACTCCAACACAGAACAGGCTTGATGTGGCTGTGACTGGCCATATAGACACTGAGTTGTACATATTCTTTTTCTGTGCTGGAAGGAAGATATTAAGATGATCATCTCAACAGCAAAGTGAGGAATTGTGAAAATGAGAGCATTTTCTAGATTTTGAATCCTGCTTTGAAAGAMCCCAATTCGTAGATACACTTATGACTGCACAAAAACCATGAAGATGGAAAGAATGAAAGATCAGCATTTAGAAGCAGAATGTTTAGCTTTTCCTTATTTAAAAAGAAGACATTGTCTTGTGTAAAATGACTTCACTTCTACGTGTTATTACTGTATCTTCAATAACTTCAATACAGRTAATCCTATACTTACTCAACAAGGGAAGAGTATGAAAAAAAGGATAACATCTTGGCTTTTTCATTTTCATAATTTTGCATGGATTAGTAAATTTTCTGTCTTTCCCAATTAGGCACAATTTGCTCCCTTTTCTCTCAAAATACTTACAGTACATCAAACAGCCTATTATATCTCTTTGGATATCCTGCTGGCTGATAAGTGATTCAGACAGGTACACCAAACCACTTCTGCTTTGTTATTCAGAGAAGCCAGTTCTGCATCAACAATTAAAAAATCATGGAACTGTATTAACAGACAAAAGCCTTTGTGCAACACACAAAACAGGGTGCCAAGTCGMTATATACCCAGTGTGAAAGTATTTCTAGTAGCCTTTTCTAGGCATCTCCCTTTCAACAAGGAAATAAACTGGTTTTCCATCTCTTATTTTCATCACATTTTAAGTCACATCTTTTTGGTATTGCCAAGTAAGGCAAATAATGGGGTTGCTGAATGATTACCACTATTTAATTTAGAAAAATAATTTCTATCCCTATTGAGAATTTCAACGTATTCTCATAGTAATAAATATATCCTGATAAAAAAGCCCCAGCAGGATTCTTCAGTATGAAGATTGAGGGTATTTGCCACATAGATTTTACTTCCAGCAAGGATAAGATGTGTGCACATGTACATATGTCAAATATATACAGGTGACTAAGTACATTTGCTCTGCATTCCAACTCATCCTCTAAAGGAGGGACAGTCTTCTCATCCACCCATGTTTTCCCTTATATGATCCACTCGCTGAGCAAGATCCCTAAAGGCCGGGCGCTGGGCAACGTTATTGTTCCAGCATTCTTTCATGATAGCATAAATCTGTAGAAGAAAAAAAGAAAGGTAAGCAGGTGCCACACAAATTTACTTTGAACTGGTCTAAAGAACATTAAGCTTAACTTTATGCTTCCAAACAAGAGCTGCAAAAGAGTGCCTAAATTCTTGCTATCCCAGTGAYAGCAAGAAGTGAATATAGGTGGCTCTGAAAAAGCCCTTATTATAAAAGACAATTCTAAGTTAGCATGAAAATTCACTCATCTATTTTTTGAAGCTTTAACGAGACTTATCTTATTCTGCTATGCTTTCACATTCTTGCTTGCTCTTTCTTTTTTTATGGAAAGCTAAAAAAAGTTTTAACATGACAAACATCAGTATGACCTGAAATCAGATTAACAAAAACAGTAATTCTAAATAAAGGTTCCCCTCCAAAGTTAACATAGGCTTCTCCACATTTGCATATTAACTTCTTAATTATTCTTCATATATAATCAGAAATAAGCAAAAAAAAATCACTGTGCAAACTAAACCCACTAYGTTGGTTTTGCTTGGCCTGGTTTTTGGGAGCTGGGGTGGCTACAGAGGTGGCTTCTGTGAGAAGCTGCTGGAAGCTTCCACCACGCCCAGCAGAGCCAGTCCCTGATGGCTCTGAAGATGGACATGCTGCTGGCCAACCCTGGGCCAATTGGAGACGTTGGTTACACCTCTGTGATGACATATTTAAGAAGAAATTCAAAACTAAATGGGAACACACTGTTTTTTCTAATCAGAGAAGATGAGGAAGTGAGAAAAGTGAGAGAAACAACTCGGAGACACCAAGGGCAGTGCACAAGGAGGGGGAGGAGCTGCTCCAGGCAGATGTGCTCCAGTGGAAGACCCATGGAGAGAGAGGGAGGCCCTGCATCCCAGCTGGAGCAGCCTGTCCTTGGAGCACTGYCCCCGTGGACGAGTGACCCACAGCACAGCAGTTTGGGGAGCACTGTCTGCCCRTGGCAGGAACTCACACTGCAGCAGTTTTGGGAGAACTGCTGCTCATGAGATTGGAACCCACACTGGAGAAGTTCATGGAGAACTGTCTCCCATARGAGGGACCCCATGGTGCAGCAGGATCCTCTCCCTGAGCAGCAGAAGAAGATCTCGGTGATGAACTGACCAAATTCCCCACGCCCTGTTCCCTGCGCTGTCAGTGGGAAGGAAGGGAGGGTTGGGGGGAAGAATGGTGTTCTTTTAATTTTATTTCTCATTATCCTCCTCTGACTCTGTTAGTAATAAATTCACTTTGTAACTCCAAGATGAGCCTGTTTTGCCCTTGTACTGTTTCCTCCTGGTCCTTGTCTCAACTCATGACCCCTTTATTATTTTTTTCTCTCCCCTGCCCAGCTGAGGCAGGGGAGAGCYAGGGAGTGGCTGCCCTGGGTACCTGGCATTTGACCAGGGTCAAACCACAGCACCCACTTTGAAAAATACTTCCACTGCAATACATGGCAACAATATTCTCTTTGCCCAGARATGTATCTGACACCTGGTCTCACCAACTTGCCAAACTCTTCACCTGTATTCTTCTCATTAATTCAATCCAGATTGTTATTAGCAGTTTCTGATACTTTTAACTGTTTTTCACATGTTGCTTAAGAACAATCTATACCACTACCAGGAAAAAAATAGAAACTGTTCCTTATATTTCGGCAAATTTGAAACACCTGAACTGACCAAGTCTCAAGCAACTTGTAAACTGCAAGATAAGCTGCCATAAGCTACAAATATCTCAACATTTATTATCTGTGATTACTAGCCTTTCAGGATCAAAAGTAAACGTGTTCCATTTCTGACAGAGATATTTCCACCTTGCTTTGATATCTAGAGAAATGTCAAGCACTGAAACCTTTGGGTTAGTTGAGATACAGTTCCAGTAAAACAGATTATGTACTATCTTATATATATGACATTTGGGTTATCTACAAAAAGCCAAACCTTTGTAATTCAACAGTTGCTGTACTGGTACATAAAATGCAAGAAAGTTTCTTCAGAGATTTCTCTTTTCATTGTCTATACAGAGACTTCTCTTTTTATTGTCTATAAATCTTTTCTTTCCCCACAGTTCTTCCCTGCCTCACTTGTACCACTCTTTCTCTTCTCTATTAGACCACTTGACCCCGATGTTTTCTCTTTTGCTGGTTTTGAATAGATTATTTCTCGACTTATTGCCAAGTGTGTTTGATTTTAAAGGGATGTAGCAATTAATCTGAGCTGGATGTTACATATGTTAAAAARCTCCATAACTATTTTACTTCCTTTTTTTCACTACTGATTCACCTATACAGTCCTACCAGTTTGACTGAACTTTGTGCACCCTACTCTGAAGAACATAGAACTACAAGACTTAGAAGTGGTATGGCATCTGGAGTGTAAGTAAAACCAAAAGAACACTGAATTATTCTGTGTGCTCTGGGGACACCTTTACAGCTACTTCAGTATCTACAAAGAATATGAAAGCAAATCTGAAGACCCTGAAAACACAAAATCTGATTCATTTACTTAACTGTGCCTACAGTCTGCAAGTTGAAAATGCTTGATAGGGAATAACAGATATGATAAACATGGGCCTTCCATACTTGGGCAGGAAACAGAAAGTAAATAATCAAGATGAGAAGCTCTTTAAATCTGGGAATTAAATGTGAAAAACCTTAGGTAGATATTAAGGTATTTTTGCTACATATTACACATTTCAAAAGAATCCACAGTTCATGGCTTTGAATGAGAATCTCTACATGGGATTCACAGTGAACAAGTTCTATATACTAATCTTGTCGCCACAATACATCTGYCTTTTTGAAATAAAAATGTGAGTGTCCAAGTACAGCAGTCACTCATAGCAGTCCCAGTTCATATACTCAGCAAGACTACATTCTAGAATTCTGAGGCAGTGCAAGCTAAAGAATCAGAAAAGAAATATGATTACACTCATCATGAAAATGATAAAATAACAGCACAACCATTCCACTTGAATAAAATCTTCAATGGTCCAAGCAGAACAAAATACAAATCTTGCATTTACCCGGTACCCTAACTGAGCACCTTTCACACTATAGCAACATATTCACACAGTACTTCACCTCATCAGGGCATCCATCTGGTCTCGGTAGTCGCCCATTATTCTTCAAAAGCTCAATCAAATGAAATACAATCATCTGCCCTTGTTTATCATTGCCAATCATGCGCATGAATTCCTGAAACCAAAGGCCAATGGTCACAAAATAATCTTTAAAGAGAAAAAAAGTTGCTGCAATATTCTTACCAAGCAAAAATTCTTCGTAAAAATACGAAGAATAAATAGAGTAGTACCTAACAATGACGAAATTGTAAATTACATGTCCAGAGAATATATCAATAATTACACATTATTTATATGTGTGTAGAATAGAATAATAATAATATAGAATAGAATAAAATTAAGTGATACATACACAATATAAAGCACTAAGTGAAAAATCTTTAAAAATGTTGATCATCTGATGATCTGGCTACCCTGGATGAAGAGAAGGCTGAGGTTTTCAATGATTCTGTGCCTCAGTCCTCAATGGCAAGCGCTCCAGGCAGGCTACCAAAGCTGAGAAAGRCACATGGAGGGACTGAGAGCATGAAGACCTTAACACCACTGCAGGAGAGGACCAGGTTCATGACCACCTAAGGAACCTGAATACATAAAACTCTGCAGGATCTGATGAAATTCATTCAAGGGCCCTGAGGGAGCTGGCAGATGAAATTGTAAAGGTGAACTTAGCGATGACTGGAAAAAGGGAAAGATAACCCTGATTTTTGAAAAGGTTATGTGAAAGACCCAATGAACTACAGACTGCCAAGCAAGACCGTGGAGCAGATTCTGCTGCACACTATGCTAAGGCACATGAAAAACAAAGAAACAAGACAATGTGGCTTTCCAGAAATTGGAAACAGACAACATGGCTTTACCAAGCGTGAAAATCTTTGTCTAAGAAAACTGGTGACTTCCTATTGTGGTGCAACAGCACTGGGGAATAAGGGCATAGCATCTGACATTGTCTTCCTGGACCTACATGAAGTGTTTGACCCTGTCCCGCATGACATCCTTGTCTCTAAATGGGAGAGACATGGATTGTGCCCCTCTGCTCTGCTCTGCTGAGACCCCACCTGCAGGGCTGCATCCAGCTCTGGGGTCCCAGTAAAGGAAGGACATGGAACTGCTGGAGAGAGTCCAGAGGAGTGGGAATGAGGTTGATAAAAGGACTTTCCTATGAAGACAGGCCGAGGAAATTGGGTCTGCTCCACCTAGAGATGAGAAGGTTGTGTGGAGATCTCAAAGCAACCTTCCAGTATCTGAAGGGGGCTCACAGAAAAACTGGAGAGGGATTCTTCATCAGGAACTGCAGTGACAGGACAAGCAGTAATGGGTACAAACTGAAAGAAGTGAAATACAGGTTGGCTGTTAGGAAGAAATTCTTTATGYGGGGGTGATGAGGCACTGGAACAAGTTGTCAGAGAAGCTCTGGCTGCTCCATCCCTGCAATTGTTCAAGGTCATGCTAGACAAGGTTCTGAGCACCCTGATCTAGAAGAGGATGTCCCTGCCCATGGCAGGGGTAATTGTGACTAGATGATCTTTAAAGTCATCCTTCCAAYCCGTAACATTCTGTGCTTCTGTGATTAATTAATTTTAAAAGGATACAACTCACAGCGGATTCTAAAGAGCTCTCTGAAACATTACAACAAGATCCTGATGCTTTGAAAAATGCCAAATATAAACTGGATATTATGTTGATGTATTAAAAACGGTTAGCAGGACTTATTAGTAATTACATGGCAGAAAAATTAGTATAATTAAAGCCAGCAAAAACAGCTTAGATAAACCTTGCTGACCAAAAATTCAAAATAACCCAAAAAGCAGATTAAAACCTCACTCAGACTGCCAGACATCAAAAGTAAATGAGGATATGCTATTAACTGAAATAAATTTCTAACATAACATAAAGGAATAATTTTTCCTCCAATGCTACATAAATTTCTTTCATGATCCTTGACATGAAAGTRTGAAACAACTGGTTGAACATGCAAATGACCATGTTGTGAGAACAATGTATAACTGTAAACACTATGAGACTTGAACAGACTACTTTGGTCAATTTTACTAAACTATCTTTTCTTGATACATACCAATATTATAACCAACCCTGATGAAGTAGTGAATGCACAYGCAGAACTGATTAATTTAAAGCATAGTCCACCTGAGCCTGTAACTTACTCTATCACTTTTCATTTCACAATCCTTCTGAAGAACTCTAGGTGTCTGCAACATTTACGTTTGATGCTGGAAGAGCTCTCCTGAGCTCTTCCCTGATACCTCKGATAGCACATTGTATGGAATTACTAAGAAGTGCACTGAGGCCACTGCAGAGGTATACTCCAAGCGCATTTTTGCCTGTCATCAACATTCAGCTCTCAAAACCACACTTGCCAGGACTGAGACAAGCCAAGGCTCCAGTAAATACAGAAGGCTCAACTCTCCTCTGTTATGCCCACAGAAAACTGGCAGGTGTTAATAAGATCATGCATCCTATGTTCAGTTGGAGAACTGCTAATAGTATTTTTCTTCACTCACTGTAAATTTGTCTTTAAGGACACCTGTCAACAACATGCAAAAAGCCACTTCTTCTCTTTCTTGAACTTCACTAACTTACTAACTTGGGTTCTGGWAACACAAAATACTTTTAAGTTACCTTACTTAAGATAAGTTAATTTAGATGTATTCTTTCAGCTCAACCTTGAATTTGGAACAGCATTAAAAAGAAACATCATGCAATGGAACAGCTGCATCTGGTTGCATCTGCAACTCTCCACAAAAGATGAGAAAGAACAATCTATCTTAAAAGATTTCAACTTTTTTTTCAAACGTAAGTTACAGTGAAAAACAGTAATTTTCAGGTCTTCTTTCCTTCATGTGGTTGACACCAGTACCTTTTAGCATGTTACTGCTTCTGATTGGATGCTGTCTAATGAACACAAAGGTATCTCCGGAGAAGGATCAGCAGATCTCAATCTACTGAGGTATAGGACAATCCATACATTTTAGAAAATTTAAATAAACAAATTCTCTGAGAATCATTAACTATATACTTACAGCTGGCGGGCTTTTGCTTTTGTCAATATAGGTAAAGAGTTCATACAAAACKACACCAAAACTCCACACATCTGAGGCCACAGAAAACTTGCTTTCTGTCAGAGATTCTGGAGCATACCTGCAACACACAGCACAACAAAAATTCCTCTATGTAACATGTGTCATTTTGGTCTTGAAAACATTTGTTTTAGTAAGACAGACTTCCTTTCCATGACTAAGTGTTCTTTATTCATGGATATTAGCAYGTTTTCATTTCCTTCAGTAGCCTCYAATTAGTAACTATACCTTTAATAATAGTTAATTGGTTTTGAAAACCAAATCCACCTAAAAACAAACACAGTGATAACCATAACCAAGTCTGATTTTTTACCAACAAGGTTGTAGATATATTTCCTATCTGTAGTGCAAGTAAAAAAGAATTTGATGTGATAAGACCTGCAAAGAAAGACAGTAATAGCCTTCCTCTCTTTCAGTAAGCCTTGAACTGTGTTCCAGGTACTTCTGGAATTAAACTGTACGTCTCAAAAGAATTTCTAAGATGCCATTTTGTATCATTTATTCTTTACGTAAACAGTACCTGASTCAGAATTAAAATATAGATTAAAATCGTATGTACAGAGTGGCATTCCCTTTTGGGGTCTATCCAACAGATCTCAGTTGGAAGCCATGAATGACCACTGTTTAGGGAACTAGAAGCCCTAAAAATTTGAAACTATACAGAAGAATGGGMCATTTTAGATTTCCTTTATTTTTGAATATGTTGGATACTATTTCCTTTAAATATATTGGTATTTTTTTKGGKTTTTTTTTTTAAATATGTTGCAAAATCCTAGATGCTACTCTGTGAAGCGAAATATCATATATGTGACTTTCACAATGCTAGAAATTGATGTGAAGCTTTCACATAAGAATTCTACAACATGCAAAACAAACTGGCTGAAATGGCAAAAACTGAAAACATGCCATGATTTCACATACCAAAAGAAAACTTACCAAAATATAGGACTTTCACCAGGTTCTTTCACTTTGTAGTATTCTTTGTCTTGTGGCAAGACTTTTGTCAATCCAAAATCTCCAATTTTAACTCGATTCTCATTCTCAACCAAGATATTTCTTGTCGCTAAATCCCGGTGAACGTATCTTTTTGTACCTAGATACTCCATGCCCTAGGTGTAGAGTTAATAAACACAACAGGAAAGAAGTTATTTTTGCCATTACATAGCTGCACTTTTCCCTGAGAGGATGAATTAACCTCAAAATTCAAACCAAAACAAGGTTTGTCTCCTCTGAGGAGTCAATTTTTCCAAGTTCAGGGACTTCTCTCAATTGGAGGGAGACACACTGAGCACCTGCCAGAGCCAAGTATTTTTTGATTACGTCGCTGGATTATCATTACAGCACCTTTCTGTGCCCAAATGCAGTTTGCCAGTGATATGCAGAAGGAAAACAAAATCTGGGCTAATCCAGAGCCTATGACAAGATTGTTCTACCTGTTCATTTCATTTACTCTTTTTTTCTTCTTTTTCTGCATCTGCTTTCCTGATTGCTTCAATGAACCTTTATATTGGGATTCCCTGAATTTGACAAATGCTCTCTGACAACTGTATTCCCACCTGTGTGCCTTGTTTCCCTTTTGTAGGGACCATTATTCACCCACAGAGTTCTGTTTATTGTTTTATTTCCATGGATTACTGTAGCAAACCACTGGTCTGAAGCCATGTTGTCTTTTGTTGCTGGCGTTCCCTTCTTACCAATGCACCTAGTTATTTTCACTAACAATAAAATTTGGAAGAAGCCAGCGTCTGTGCTGGCATTACTACAACAAGAAGTAAACCCTAGACGGCAATAAATGGAGGACTTTGTGATGCTGCACAAAATCAAGAGATACGCAACCCATCTGTGAAAGGAATCACAAAGTAAGTTGTCAGTTTCACACTTCTATAATCCCTTCAACACAACAGAAAAGCAAGAGAAATTACAATAATGACATCTGTGATCTCGAAAGTTCTGAAAATCAGCATTGTGCTCTTCATGCCAAAAAGGCTTGTGTTCCCTCTCTCTTTAATTGTTTGTTTGGATTTTTTTTTGTTTGTTTGTTTTTGTTGTTTTTGKTTTTGGGGGTTTTTTTGTGTGTGAGGAACCTCAGGGAGAGTTTGGCTACCAAGTGCAATGTTTCTCTCAGATTCTATAGTACCTCCCGGCACCGCTGGGTGGCACCGCTGTTCTCTCACATCCCATTCCAAAACTTCAAAAATTGAACTCTTCATTGCCACTGTATCCACTGCCATAAAGATCAACACTGCCTTCTTCAAAGTGAGGTTTCTGTGTTTCTAGTACGACAAGCCTATGAAAATGCTACAGCTTTTTCTTACTATGACATACTACTCTGAAAAGAGCTCTAAAGTTTGATGATAGTAACTTTTCTGTTAACCTGGAAAACACCTATTCCTATATAGGTTTTTAACTGAAATAATTAAAATTGTATGTGGAAATCATAATCCCGTGGCACCAGTCTAACAACAGAGTTTAAATGTAATTTCAAATGCTCCTCTCTTTAAAACTGGGCTCTCCATAAAGGATACCTGAAACACTTTAAACAAAAAGAGATGGAAAAACCGTTCCTAGTATAGCAGCAAGGAACTAAAACACAGCAAACATTAAYCTGCAGGTATGGGCTTGCCTTCATTACTCTCATCCACTTCAGAGGAGTGCAGCAAGGCAGAGGTAGAGARGTTTTTGATCAAAAACCCCCAAGATCACAGAGTGACAGAAATGCACAAGCAGAAAGAATCAGATGTTGGAAGAGTAAAGCTTTTCTTGCATTGCAAGAAAAGCAAAACCAGCTAAAGAGCAAAACAYGATCAGTTAAATGAAGAATAAGCCTTCAGATTCCATTTTCACAATATCAGGTACTTACTATGTTTGTGATTATATTGTTTTGGAGTAACAGAATGAAAGATTAGAGTGAAATCCTAAAGCAATYAATGAAACCTCTACCTTACAGGTCATACAGCAACAACACTCCAATGCAAGGCACATACACTGTAACTCTTAAGACTATGATTTCCTTAGAAATGAAGACATATTTCTTTAAGAGAAAGTTCTATGCACATTTCCCACAATTTCATACTGTTTGACCCCACAGTTTGTCATATCAAAGCAGGATGTTTTCCCACTTAACTATCTGCAGGATGCATATTTTAGCTCCCTTTCTCTTGGCTGGTGCTTGGTACTTAGGAAGGAAATATCTCATCTGCTATTTTGATTTCTCACCATCCTGAAAAACCTGTAATATTTTGAAAGATCTTTTACATATGTGTATGCACACATGCACTAAGATCCTTTTTCTTTGTAGTTTCTGAACACAATTTCTTTACCAAAAATTTCTGCCGTACTTGCACAGCCTGCAAAGGCCAAAATCCACCTTCCAGTCCTCCCAATGGATACCTCAGACCAGGGTCCTGGGACATGTTGCCACTGTTGCTCCACCAGGTTTTGAATGAATGCCTGAGGACTCCTATATGCTTCAGAGATTCTTATGAAAGTGCACAAGGCCAGCACCTTGAGGTCACAGGCTGAGACAGACATAGAATAGCTAAGAGGCTGCAGCCTTTGGGTGTTCAAAAATCTGTGTTGCATCTTCCTTCTATAAAAAATTCAGTCACTGTCCCCATAAGGCGGTGCTGGAGTGTGTCCAGAGTAGGACAGACCAGAGGCTGGTGAAGGGTCTGGAACACAAGTCYTGTGAAGAGCAGCTGGATTTGTTTAGCCTGGACAAAAGGAGGTTCAGGGGTGATCTTGTCACTTTGCAATTGCCTGAAAGAAGGCTGTAGCCAGGTGAAGGTTGTTTTTTTTTCCCAGGCAACCAACAATAGGATGAGAGTACACAGTCTTAAGCTGTGCCAGAGGAGGTTTAGGTTGCACATTAGGAGCCATAAACGATGATCAGGCACTGGAATGGGCACCACAGGAAGGTGGTGGAGTCACTGTCCCTGGAGGTGTTTAAGGAAAGACTGGATGTGGCACTCAGTACCATGGTCTGCTTGACAAAGTGGTGTTTGGTCATAGGTTGGACTTGATGATCTCAGTTTTCCAACCCATTTGATTCTGTGATTTCACATAACCTACTGTTTCCATGTCTTTGATGTAGGTATTGGGAAAAGAAATTGAGAAGTATTTCTGGTACATGCCTTGAGGGGGTGTGATTGCACTTTTTATTTTTGTCTCTCTCCTCCTCACTCCCATTATTTTTCCTTTTCCCAAATTTCTAAACATGCAAAGAAATCTCAGAATAAAACTAGGAAAGGCATAAGACCTCTTTCTAAGGAAAATGAGGTACCACAAGGAAGATCAGATGTTTGTACTGCTTTTCAGGATTATATGAATTATGTTCAGTACCAAATAATTTATTACAGGTTTGGGCACTTTCATGGCCTCTACTTCTGCATACAGAAATCATGTATCCTTGCTTTTACTTAGTATTTAAAGTGAAACATTTAAACGTTGTTATGGTGATCTTACAGCTGCCTGTCCAAGTTCTGAAAATTCAGTTACTGTATGTCATGAACAGATTATCCGAGTGAGTATTTTATCTTCTACAGTACTTTATTTCAGGTCTCCTTAGGGAGAAAAGAGAATATATTTTGCCTTAGTCCAGCCAGCAGATAGGCCAGTCTCAGCACCCTGTGTTAAGATACTCAGAAGCTTTTCCAGCTCTTGACTACATGAATATATATTGCTACTTTGTTTTACAGTTATGTGGTACTAGCAGCTCAAGAGCATTRTAAAAGACACACCAAAACAACCAGTTATTGCTGGTTTGAGACAAATGGGATGAAAAATGTATATAATTTGAAATTTCCTACCTTGCATATCTGTGATGCATACAGCAAAAGCTTCTTGTGGTCCAGCCTCTCCTTGTGTTTCTGCAGATAATCTCGTAAACTTCCATATGGTAAGTATTCCATAATCAATCTTAGATTCCTACGTCCTTTTACAACAATAACMAAAAACGTAAATGCAATTTTTTCTGTAATTTTCCAATGCCAGCTTTTAAAATGTGGGTATTTTAAAACATCTATCAATAGTGGTAATACAAAATGGGCTTAATAAAAAGAAATTAATTTATGAYTTGTACATCACTATCCAATTTTTCATATATTAACTACATTTTCTCAGAAAATTCTCTTCATTAAACTAAACAACAAAGTGGATATACTTGATAAATTAATATATCTCTAATTAAGATAATTTCATCAATACTTCAGMTGCTATTGCTAAGGCAAAGTAGAAGTGTTTATATCTGTGACGTCAAGATGAAACTCAAAATAGAAAATGATATCAACTTGTCACCAAYTTTACCCTCTTTAAAAACAGCCTGATTATTGCAAGAACAACGATTYTTCTTTTTACAGTAAGATCTTGGGCAGAGGCAGAACCCATGCTTCTCTTGATCAGCTTAAATGTTCATACACCATTATCAATTCACTCAAACAGATCTGTTTCTCTAACTTTCTCCTTGTACAAGGAGAAACAGGAGTATACTGTTTAACTGTATAGGCTGTACAAGAATGGGTAATACCCACAATGAAATACGAGATTGAGAAAAAAAAGCAGACTTTTTTGCTTTAAGATAAAGAAATGGTAAACAGTCGAAATTACACATTCTCTAAATTAATCAAATTCTGCAATGAGGTGAYTGAATTAAATATCCACCTTGTACTAAGATGTAGTATACAGCAGACACTACTTCSTTTGTTTAGTACCCTCTAAATCCTGGTAAATTTAGGACAAGTCAGTGACTGTCACAAACACTTACTTGTCTGAACTTCTTAGTATGGATATTTAGCTGTATTCAATATACCACATACCTGCACTGTAGCAAACTCCTTTGTATTTAACAATGTTATCATGCTGCAGAGATTTAAGTATCTCAATTTCTCTTTCGAAGTCCCTAAGGTGCTCTTCTGTGCTGTGTTGCAGCTTTTTCACAGCAACCACTTCCCCAGTATTATCCTGCAGCGGGTCATACCGGCACATCTCAACACTGCCAAAATTTCCCTAGGACACAAACAGAAATACTTGTGAATTAAAAACAAGTGCACATTGTTCTCTCTTTCTTTGTGTTTCTTAGTGTACATGTTTACTCATGTACAGGGTAGTTTTGTTCCGTGCTCGCTGTACTAAGCTTTAAGGTGATGTGCTTAATTATTTAGGAGAAATACCACAAAACTTCCCTGAGAGAAAAAGTGCAGGATCATGGTTAACAGTAGCAAAAGAAACATATTCCATGAAAGGAAGCAAATAGAACAGGAAATGAGGATAAGGAAAGAGGGTGATGTCCATCTATTTTCTCTTGCTTACACAAATTTTCAGTTCCACTGGCATWCTCCTTTTCCTGCACTCACATAAATCCCTTTTTCTTGGTTCTTAATTCTGCTCTGTTTCTTGTTGGTGTCCCTCCCACTTGTTTCCATGTTCTGTCTTCTTCCCTTTCTCCATTTATTTTGTCTTTTATACTCTTTTATGGAGCCATCACCTACCACTCTGTTGTTCTCCCTCTCAGATAYATATATATATACACACACATACATATATAGATGATATAGATGATATAGATTAGATATAAATTAGATACAGATTAGATATTTAGATATATAGATATAGATATAGATATAGATATAGATATAGATAAAGATTATGTCAGGCAGCTCTGGATTACTGAAAAATACTTTAGCCTTTTGATGTGACTGGATTCACTGTGGAGATCAGCTAATTTTCTTTCGTCTAATATTCTGTGAAAGTGAAAAAAGAGCTAGAAGAAACTGCATGTGCTGCTCAGACATGACCGAAATTACTAACTTCCATAACAGAAGTTTCACTAATTAATGTAAATAATGTATATGGGGACATCAAAAGATAACTGGAAATCACAGTTATTTCCTAAACTATTAGAGAATTCTGAAACATCCTACCTTGCCAAGTTGCTGTAAAAATTTGAGATGTCTTTCTTCAAATTGTGTTGGGTCTCGATCTTCAAAAGCACCAGAAAATCCAAGTGCCCCAATTCTCATATTTGGCAACATATCACTTTCTGTCAACAGCTCGTAATCTGAGAGGYAGAAGGAAGAGGGGAAGAAAGGGAACAGAGGCACAGAGTAGTGAACGACAGAAGAAATAACCTTATTACAATCATGGCATTTTCTACCTTTGTTTGGCATACTTCAAGCTCACTAGAATATTGACAGGCAGTTTTATTTCTATGTAGTAATTTGCAGTCAAAGACAATGATGTATTGCAAAAAACCATCCTAAAAAGGAAGGCACCGCAAGAAAATGAACCAATAGGACTCAGGATTCTTTCGGATCCTGTTGTATCACAGACTCACCTGGAGTGAACAAACTATTTAAATCACGTATAATTGCTCTAAAAGAAGGCCTGAAATCTGGCTCATAATCCATGCAGTTGTTTATAAGGTTTGCAAGTTCTGTCCAGTTGGGGGCAGGAAGCTGGTGCCGATCTTCATAAAATTGTAGTTTCTGGAATTAAACAGGCAAGTAATTTTATATGTCACAACCATGGAGACCTCAGAAGTTTCAACATTCTCACCTGAGTAGCCAAACATTACACCTCTAAACTTAGACCTGTTATCTCACCAAATGTACATCTGACTAATTTTCACCAAAAGCAAGGCTAATTTAAGAGTAATCAGTTCAGAAATTTCCAGCTAGTTACTGGTAGAAGATAAGAAGATAGAGAAAGATGATAAAAATGTTGTCTCCTTTATTGGTAATTTCATAAATTCTCAATTGGATAGGTCCAGCAGAACATTCTACTGACCTGCAATCTGGCTGAGCTCACAACTGTGAAAAGCTTMATGAGTATTATGAAAGAATGTGGGGCAACTTCTGAAATACTTATATCTCTCTAAGCTAGCTCTACGTGAATTTTGGAGATTATTGTAAGAGCTGATTACAATACCTGAGAAGTCAGATCAGGCTTCATGGGAAGGTTACAGTACCTTTATAAAAATAATACTACAGATCTTTTTGTAGCATAGTAAAATATTCATTTTTCTTCCAACTAAAGCAAATACATAATATTTTTATGGAATGTGTTTCACCTCCACACCCTGCCCGTACCTGAGACAAAGTAACATTTCTGGTTTAGCTAAAATAGTAGAATTGTTGCAATATACTACAGAACTTAAACTGTCCAATTAMTAGAATGCAAATTGTAATCCATGCACACAGTTAGGAATACTTTTTGTTTCAAGTGATACACTGCTGCAACAAAGCAACAAAACAAAATGAACAAGATAATACTGACAATTCTGCACTCTGTCCCCCTAAATATCAAAGCCAAACAACATAAACTTCAAATCATTTCTTCTGATCATTACCTATGAGCAAAAATGTCTTTTTTCCTATGGTGGTCACAGGCTACACCACTTTACATGCTGTTTACAACAGCAGATGTTCTAAAGTAGAATTGTTCAGGGAACTGCTGTGACTGCAGACCCAGTTACACTTACTCTGGAAGAATCCAGTGCACTCAGGGGTTTGTCTCCTCCACTACAGATTTCCCATAAAGTGGTACCAAAACTCCATTTGTCTGTGGCTAGGCTCAGCTGCTTGGGATTCTCAATACATTCCGGCGGAACCCATGGTATTCTCTCAAGAAGAACTATGCAATCACACAAAGGAAATTTGTTAAGATGAATCATAAAACCAGAAAATTCCCTAACATATTGAATAGGTAAAAATCACTTTAGCATACATAGGTATTTCACTCTGTAATGTACTATTAATACTTTTCCAAGTATTGGTTCCCTTAAAAAAGCGTTGTATTGGCTTAAAAAAACAAGTTATGGAATATGGACAGAAATAAAAATGTGATTTTTATTTTTATATTATTTTACTTTACTTTTTAAAAACATGCGATTGTACTGTTCTGGATTTGGAGCTCCTTAAAATGAGATCTTACAAGAATAATGTAAGCTTCACACTAAATAGGGAGAATTTATGTACTTTATTGGTAAATGCTGACCCTGCATCACTTATAGGCTGTTAGATACATTATTTCTTTAGACATGTACAAAAGTACCAAGTATAAAGTGTTTTTGTATTTCCAAAAACAGAAAGACTACAAAAGAATAGTAAGGTTACTTCAGCTCCATTAGSATAACAATCTGGCACACACTTTCAATTTAATTAATTCTGCTGTTTATAAAGCATTTGAACAGTCTTAACGGTGGATGATAATCCAATGCTTTTAACATCAAGTGGCTCCAGGTATTCATCAAGAAATGTACTGAAGATGATATTTAACTGCCAGTTGGCATTTTAAAAAGTGCATTTGCTTTGAGTTCTGAAAGTTCCTGCAAGCTATAAAATACTCCAACAATTACAGGACAACAAGTTCAGCAGCTATGTGCAAATGCAACAGACAACATGATACATTTACAATATAATATAACAATAGTAGTACCAATGAAAAGAAGTTGAAAATGAGCACAGTAGGGGAAAAAAGCTCACACAATGGAGAATTGCAGCTTAATTTCCCAAAGTTATTTACAGATAAAGAAGATTCACTCACAAAACTGCTTGGCTAGGACTGTAGAGATTATTACAAAATGACAGCTAGATCGAGCAGCTTCCTACAACACAATTATTTTAGACGGTGGTCAGAAAACAAACCCAACCCCAAGCTTATTTTTCAAGTCAGAAGCACTGAATAAGAAAGGTGATGCAAAGACTTACTATCTCTTGGCAAAACTGTAATACTGATGCCAGGATCACTCAGCTTTATAAATGGCAGGTTTCCAGACTTCCTGTCTTCCTCTCTGATAAGCAAGATGTTTTTTGCACAGACATTGCCATGAACAAGGCCTTTATCCTCCTATAAAGTGAAATGCATCTTTTACATACTGACAAAAGAAGTCTTACTGTGTAACTGCTGAAGAGATATTTAATAACACTTACTGTACAGCATGAGGGAAAATCAGCAAATAAAATGACCAGCAAATAAAAAACTTCAGGCACATCATTTAATCTCAAAGTTAGTTTTCTGTCAATTTGCATCATCTACCTCAAGTTCTTTATTTGAAAGAATTAGATGTGTGTTAACTCAGCAGGGTAATTACCCATCCATTTAAAATTAATGTAAGAATATTTAAACTGTGTTAAAGGAAAGACTCATCTAGTCACATATGCTGTCTTGAGTAATGGCCTTTATGTTGAACTAGAAACACCGYGGAGAATTAATGCCCAAGAGGAATGTATTAGCAGTGTGAACAGCACAGTGTTTTCCCCTCCCAGTGGTTAAGTATTAACACTACCAGGAAGCAGGTTATGCTCGACATCGTGAGCTGACGTGGAAAGTCAGAAAAGGACTGATTTGTGAGGGATGTGGGAGGAAAGCATTACTGGAAATGTGTTTATGCTAAAACATACAGCATTAAAAAAAGAACAGGACATTCAACTACACTTCGTGCAAGATACAAAGCCTGGCTACCTACTAAATAGCAGGTATATGCCCAACCTATTATCAAACACCCTCCAGAGTTTCAAGAATTAAGGTAATAGCTCATCCTTTTTACATGCATTATTCTTGAATCACTTGAATTCAGCTACTAACAAAACTGAACCACTTACCAGAAAATGCATGGCTAATGCCAACTGTTTGGCTACTTCCAGTTTCCACAAAATATTGATAATATTTTTGTTCTTTTTCAAATATGTGTCCAAGGATCCAAATTTTACGTATTCTTGTACAAGGATGTCTGATTAATAATAATAAGAGCAACAATTAAAACAATTAAAACCAACAACAAATAATGAAATTTCAGGAAAGATTCATGACTCTAGCATACTTTTTTTTTTAATGCCTTGTTGGTGATCTAACTATAAACTTCAACCTATGTGGTATCTGAGTACTGCCACAAATACTCTGTGTTCTTTATACTTCTTCAGAGTGTGGAAGTTCACCTAATTTAATCTCAAATGCAAAGTTACTAGTTTTAACCTTTTAGGTTTAATTATTTAGATTTAACCTTTTACAGCTTAGGTAAAATCCAGGGAATATCTTTCCACTTTCACCTCAAAGGCACAACAATGTAACTGCTGATAAAGCATAGCTGAGTACAGCACTTTTCATCTAGTGAGCTGAAAAACATTCAAGTCATTCACTTCACAGTTGTTTACAATCCATATTCTTACTGGAAATTGATAAAAAAGATGCTTTTCTTGAAAACAGACAAGTATTTGTCCTAAAAATGTGCACATATATACGACATACGCCTTCACACAGCCATTTAGCAAATAATTCCAGAAACAAGAATTGTTGTCTTCACCACTTTCAACACAATTTCAAAACACATGACTGAACCCTTGCCTTCAGCTGCAAGATGCTCAAACTGGAAACTACTGGTATTATATCTGGCTGTAATAAATAAACAGATTTTGTAAAAAATTCATTTTACAGACAGCAAACGTTTTTCTTTTTGTGCAATTATGTGAAACGATTTTTATCATATCTGTACATCAAGTGTGTAAACCACAGAACCAAAAAAAGTTGCTCTTCCTAYTTCTTAGCCACTGCCTCTCATTAAACTGTAATAAGTCTGCCTTCAGAAAGAGAACCATTTCTAAAAGACAGCTGTGTTCTAAAGGTGAAGTAAGTAACGATATACCTCTTACAACTATTTCTTTTCAATTATAAACTTGATCCACCTGAAATTTTACATATAGTCCCTGTGTGTGGTACAATTAATAAAATAGAAAAACACCCACATGGTTGTTTTTTGCAAAGCTGGCACAAGCTCTTGGCCAAACATAGCTGCTGTGCCTTTTTCAGCCTCCTAAGCGAAGCAATTTGTGATAGAAAATCCACCCACTCTTTTGCAAATTCTTTCTCCCTAATGAAGGTAACCATCTTCATAATATGCTTATACAGTTATTATAAAATGCTTCTTTTCACAGTGTTCCTCATTTCTAATTTCTAATCACAGAAAAAAAAAATGGGTTTAGGGCAAACAGACATGTCAGTCCAAAGACTGAATGAAGAGGAAAAGCTGCCCCAGTCAGATCCAACAGTATATATTTGAAGACAAAACATATTAGCATATGACAACCATACCAAAGTTTTCATTACAAAATGGTATAAATGTATTTTAGGTGTTTTTAAAAAATCTTATTAATACATAGTCCCAAAGCAGTAAGCTAAACTGAAAAGACACTCAACTTTTGCAGACAATGCAAAGGTTTTACTGCTGCTAAATTTTGTAGTGAGTTGAATTAACAGGTCCTCGTGGTTTCAGAATGGGACCTCTAAACCAAACTTCCCAAAGCTGTATTTGAGCTCACAGCATCAGCATGTGTGGAAAAGTGTGGCAGTTCCTGTTTCTAATCACAGAAAAAGAAGATTTTCCTGGGTAGTACATTTACCTCCCCTACCACAGCTGGTAGGGGTGCAATTTCTCTGGAATTTCAAAAGCTCATTTCAGAGGCACAGCAAAATTGATCTTAGAAAGAACAGGCTCTGTCTGAGCCACTGACAGAGGTTACTATTCACACTGACTGTACTTTAAACAATTTTTCCCTTTTCTTGGTTTTTATTATCAACTAGTTCTCAAATACCAAGACTAATACTACTGCATGTGAACATGTCCCCAGTTCTACCCAACACCAATGTCAAACTCTAATGAGAGATGTATAAAAATTACTACAAAAAGGTAATTAATTTCTACTTACTCTCTTCTCCACAGACACACACTCCATAATTTAACACCAAATGTTTGTAAGAAAGCTGGCTCATCATACTTGCTGCTTCAAAAAACGACTTTTTGGAAGGAGAGGGAATGATTGAGAAAGAAAATTTGTTAGTGAAAACAAGCTCCACAACGCTAATAAATTTACTAAAACCATGGCCATTAAAAAAAATATTTCAACTTCCATCTCATTGCAAAGACCCTATGTGACTTATTTTATATGGCTCCTTGTCGATTTGTGTTTGGCAACTATTTGTTGGTTGATTGGGTTTCATTTCAGTTTTTTTGGTTGTAGAGGGTTTTTTCTTATTTTCTTTTTCTAAAGAACTGATAATCCACATTCCAGATAGGTTAACAATCTCTTTTCTTCTGTGGGAAGGTGTATCTCAACATTTTAAAAATAATCTCTTTTTCAGTGCCAATTAACTGTGTAAAGGAAACTGAAGACAAACTCATCACACACTATTCACTTTCTAATTTATTCTGTCATAATGCACTATTCAGTTTCCAATTTATTTCTTTGTAGCACATTATTAAATTAAAAGACAAAAAGCATTATATAATTCATCCATTACTGCAAGACCTTTTCCAACTTTGTCAGGAACATTTCAACTGCTAATATTTTTTTCCTCATTTTTTATTCCCTTCAGTAGCACCTCCGCCTACGCTTGCTTGTGTACTGATTACTCACCCAACAAAGCAAGACGACAATAAGAACATTTTTCTTCCGGTAACTGTATTTTTCATTTCTATACTCTGAGCTTTTAGTAACTGAGTCATACTTGACTTTGGAATATAAACGTATTACCGTCTTACTAATATTAAAATTTTTTGTTTTCAATAGTCCAAAGTGTATGCCTACATGATTCACAATAACTGAAATATTCACATATTTCAGATATCTAAAATTACTTTTTTATGTACATTTTCATATAGATTTGTCTTATATAATTTAAAATTCACTACATAGCGTACTGATTCTCTTGGTTTGCTGTAAACATAGCTAGATATTAATTTGAATAAATTACATACTCAAATAAACAATAAGCAGTATATGAAGTTGCACGAATATAATAAAAACCACTACATGTGGTGAAAGTGCATGGAAAACCTTTTCTCCCGTTCTCAGTGGGTAGCTCTGAATTCTCTGACAGCTGGTGGGGACAGAGGAAATAAAGCACATAGGTGCACTTCCCAAAGCCAACCTCAAATCCGTCTCCCAGGGCCATAAATCCAAGCATGAGCTTGATTCAACATACAACCCTCTACCAAACAACAAATAGTCATTTGTTGTATGAAAAGTAATGCTCAGCATAGCATGGACAAATGTTATATGGCAGTCAACAATCACACCAACCTCAGAGTAGTTTCTATGGACTTTATCCAGCACCTTTAGAAGAACTTCAGTTTGATGGAGCTGGCCATAGTCTCCCACTTCTTTCCTTACACCTTTGAAAATCTTAGTGAATGTGCCCTGTCCAAGACTCTCCTCCTAAAAGGAAAGAAGGATACACATAGAAAAAAAATAGAAAATACCTGGCTGTTTTAAAAAAGATATCCTCAAAAAAAACCCAGAAACAAAAACCCTGCATAAGCAAATCCTTAGAGGTGTGCTGGCTGTAGAGTCCAACTGAGAGGGAAACCAAGCAACTGAATCAGAAACATTTTAAAAGTTTTGCTTGTTTTTTACTGAAACTCAGGGATCTCAGAAAATAATTTGCTGCAAGAACCAGAGAGGAAAGAATTCCGTTAAATATATACTTAGATATCTCTTGAAGCAAATAACTGCTATTGAAGTCAAAAGGATGCTTCTTAATCATGTAATTACTTGCATTACTTGAATTTTTTTTTTCCATAGCTCTAAGGAAAGACTACAGCAAAATCTCCTAGCTCAAGTAAGATTCCTGTAAACACATAGTGAGGTTTTTAAAACTTGGTGCATATTAAACTCAACACCTGCAGTGGAAAAGCAACTAAAGGACTTACGAATATCAAATCCTCATTACGGATTTTGTGAAAGACCATCTGATTGACATTATTGTGTCTCTGTAGCGTAGGTGATGAAGGTACATCAGAAACGCTATTGCTTCTGAAGACTAGGAGATTTGATTTATCTGGGAGAAGAAAGAGGAAGAGGAAAACCACAGTAAATTTGTAAAATATAAAACTAAACCAATAAAATTTCAGAATAATTATTAATGAAGGGCTGCTAATTCAATGCAAACAAGATACATCACATGGAGACCTTTTTTAAGTATTCCTAATTTCAACAAACMTTCTGAAAACATTATTACCTCCTTTCACATTTTAACTGCTGCTATAATGTGCATACATATTTACTTGTTAAGTACTTTCTAAGTGTTTGAACATTGACTATTTTCAATCAAATCTGAGAGAATAAAAGTTATATCAGACAGTCTGTTCTTAGAAGTTTTTCTTTAAATGGGGAGTTTATGATAGAGGTGAAGACTAACTAATATAAACTGTAAGTAGTACTGCTTAGAAGGGCAGGAGTTTAATGCTTTCATAAAGGAAAAAGATATGAATATCAAAGGTAGGCAAAAAAAAATTAATGTAAATTCAAGAAAAATCCACTCCTTGGGCAGGAGCTCTATTCCACGTGTGTTTTTCCAGCCTTAAAAAGAAGTTGAAACTACACTGCAAACTTGGTATAACTCAGCTAAGATCAGTAATGAGAGAAATTCGCTGAATTCAAATTTGTGAATTTGCCTATGGAATGATTCTCAGTAATTAATGATACATTCAGTAGCTCTTTCCTTCTCAAGACATGAAAACACTTGATGGAAGAAGAAATGCTGCTGTACACAATTCACTGCAATTAAGAAACCAGTTTTGCTTCTACTGATGAAACTGCCTACCATCATTCCTTCTAGAAGACCATCTTACACCAAATTAAAGTTTGGCAGACACTGGAACTGAAAACAAGGACTAAGAAGGTGGAAAAATAGGTCAAGTGAAATTTTAAAAACCCCACATACACATATCACAGAATACACTGAATTGGAAAGGACCCAAAAGGACCACCAAGTCCAACTCCTGGCCCTGCACAGGATATCAATAATCACACCCATGTGTCTGAGAGCATTGTCCAACACTTCTTGAACTCTCTCAGGCTGGAGCTGTGACCACTTCTGTGGGGAGCCTGTTCCAGTGCTCAGCCACCCTCTGTGAAGGTGAAGAACCTTTTCCTGATGTCCAACCTAAACCTCCCCAACACAACTTCAGGCCATTCCCTTGGGTCCTGTCACTGTCACCACAGAGAAAGGAGACCTTTCCTGCCTGCCCCTCCTCTTCCTGCCCCTTCTCTTCCCCTCATGAGGAAGCTGTAACTGCAATGAGGTCTCCCCTCAGTCTCCTCCAGGCTGAACAAACCAAGTGACCTCGGCTGCTCTTCACACGGCTTCCCCTTCAGATCCTTCACCAGCCTCCTGTCCATCCTTTGACACTCCCCAATGGCTTTATATCCCCAACAGCTCTTCTATTGTGGCACCCAAAGCTGTCCCCAGCACTGAGCTGAGGCTGCCCCAGTGCAGAGCAGGGCAGGACAATCCCCTCCCTTGCCCGGCTGGTGATGCTGTGCCTGATGCTCCCCAGGACACGGGTGGCCCTCCTGGCTGCCAGGGCACTGCTGGCTCATGTTCAACTTGCTAGGGACCATGACTCCCAGGTCTCTTTCTGCAGTGCTGCTTTCCAGCATCTCATTCCCCAGTCTGTCTGCACATCCAGGGCTGCCCCATCCCCAGTGCAGAATCTGACACAGAATTTCTGTTAAACTTCAAACAGCTGGTGATTGCCCCCATCTTCTAATTTGCTGAGGTCTCTCTACAGAGCTCCCTGCCTTCAAGGTTATCAACAGTTCCTCCCAGTTTCTATCATGTATCTACCTGAGAAGCATTTAGTATTAACTTATTTTTTAAGTCCTTAATCTAGAAGTTAGAAACCCTTCTGCTTAGAAATAATCTTTCTCTTACCTTTTGGTTTTGGAGGACAGCATTTGATGAACTGGAAAATTATACTGTCTGAACGGACAGTTTCTGTCTGGTAACAGGTCAAGAGATCCTTAAGATTACTGAAACTTCTCTTGGTTCCACTAAGATTATATTCTCCATTCTCATTCTTCGTAATTAAGCAGTGCTTATAATCTGTAGTACGGTCACGCTGCAGAAATTTTTTCCATTAAAAATTAAATTGATGAACATTTAATATTTGAAAGCTTATTAAATGTATAGCATACACAAATTAAAGAAAGGATGCTTCAGGAAAATATGACCATAATTTGTTATTTTGTTCTCACTATGTAATATGGGTTCTGAGAAAATGGACTCTACTCCCATCGCTGGAACTAGCATGTTGATGCTAGAGAAAAACAAATGTTAATGAAATCTGAAAAGATGGACCTGAGAAAACAGATAATGGATCCTAGGAAAAATCCTTCAGAGCTATTAATTCAGCCTGACATGGGGTTTCATCAAAACAAAATTTTGTTGGAAGCAATAGCCCTAATGCTTACAATCCATGTTCATTTGGCAGGCACTTGGGAGATCTCGGCTGTAGTTCTGTTTTCCTGTCATCCCCAGTACGGTTCTAAGAAATTACTTCCTAATACAATTTTCAATATGCAGTGAATTGCTTTTACAATGAGTCTTGAAAAGATACCATTAAACATTTTTAAACAAGATGAGCTCCTTATACTGTCTTTGTGGTCCTGTATTGCAACTCTGCAGCAAACATTCCAATAAATTCTGAATATATAAAGCATTCAAATGATTTGCACAAGATTCAGAAAAAAAAAAAAAATTGTGGCGAAGTCACTTAGTGACAATGGTAACTTTCTCTCAAAAGCGTGACTCTTAACTTTGCCTCTCAGCCTGCTCAGGAACTGATCTCTTTGTCTACAAAATTCCCTACCAAACTTCATTGACTGGACATAACATTTTCTCTATTCACACATCAACATTACTGGGTGACTTTCAGAGATGTACCTGACAGTATTAGCAAACTTGCTAGCTTGCTGCACATCAGCAGGAAAACCTATGTATTACCTTCCCTAGCTAGAAACACAAAGGTAGCTCTGCTAATGTAATTAAAAAAAAAAAAAATCTTGAAACAAGATCATGCAATTATTAAGCAGCAATATTAAAGCATCGTATTATCATTAGCCATATCACAGAGAAGAGGTACACCTGGTTCTCTGGCTGTGTGAGAATCATACACATTTCCAGGGTGGCTGGCTTTCTAGCTAACACCAGATACACCCAAGAGATTTGTGTTGATGTAACAGCTGCCAAATAATATGTCTGGCCCAGCAGTGGGGATGGGGACAGGACCCAGACCCAGAGGAACCTGTGAAGGACATACACTCTCAGACTGTCAAGGCTGTATACTTAATCTGATGAAGCCCCACTTGCAAGGGGGAAAGGGGTAAATCCAGGAAAAGGAAAATCCAGGGAAAGAACTCAACTAAAAATCCCCAAACTTAAAAAAATATAGAAAACCCATCAAATTGCTCCACCTCCAAAACATTTAGCACAGTCCCAAGACCCATATCACCATCTTCAGAACTCTTAAGCCCACTTCCCTCAGCTGTCTTGGTCTCCTATATATTAGCAACTCTTTAGCAACAAGCATTTAGTGTTTCTCAGAAGACCCTGAAAGCTAGCCAGTCTGAGAAAAATAGCTACAGAACATACACATCAGACAAACATTCGTGAGAGGAAATTCAGAATAATTTACTGAACATCCCAGGCTCATTGTTATATCACAGCAAACATTCAATAGATGCTATCTACGACAGAATACAAACCTCTATAGCAAAGGTAAGGAAGTATTTTTTAAAATCTTTAGGACTGCAGCGAAGGACGTAGAAACCAGTCTGATTACCCGCTTTCTTCAGTTTACTGATAGCAAAGTCCATGCTACAGTAAAAAGAAAATATTTAATGTTGCATAACTTTAAAGCTCAGGAATATCAGTTGGCTAATGAGCAGTTTCAACAAATACGTAACATAACGAGAATTCATACTTTCAATTTTGTACAGTGTTAAGTTAATCTCTTCACCCCTTTATTTTCCAATATATAGGGTGATTGCTTATGTAGAGAGCAGTATCTTAAAAGTTTTTAATACTAAACCATCACAATTATTTATTCAATAAGAAATGTTAAGGGCTAAAGAAGTATATTCCCCACGGCTTACCATTTTCAACATGCATTATGAAAGAAGCTATGATAAAATTGCCTAGCAAATAAGCTAAAATTAGCAAATTATTTGTGTGGGTAAAAAAGGTGGGTTTGACTAGGAAAATGGCTAACAAGAAAGAAGAGCTAAAATACAACAACATTTGTTATTATAAGAACAAATTTCCTCTTAAACAAGCCTTGCTAACTGACAATTTCTATCCATATTCAAGAATGATCTTTCCACTTTTATAACATGTCAAGAAAGCACTGTATTTTACAAAGTAAAAGGAAAAATACACAGCAGTTTCTTTTACATAAATGCATAAAAAGAAATTAAGATGCCTACCCCAGCTCACAGACAACTAAAGTTCATCTTCCAAAAATAGTATCACATTGTTAAATTACTGAAAGAACACTTACAAAATTGGTCCGTGACAGTTGCTTTGAATATTTTCAAGGACTGACGGTGGTGCTACTTCTTTACAGAGATAATGATGGGCATCTGCTGTTAATCTGTAATATCCATCAATTAACGATACGAAGGAGAGAGCTTCTCTTAATGACTGAAATTCAGCCTCCTGTTCAATTGCCAGAAAACAAAGCAAGGGTGGGGGAAARAGAAAACTTCAATTTTTAATACTCAACAGAAAATTCCTGGATATGTTTATGCTGTAAAAGATACGCATGTATGTGCACACTAGAGACATGAATAAAAGCAGGTTTTGACTGATGTCTGTATGTTCTACCTTCTTTCTTGTCATTCAAAACTTGATAGCAATCTTCCACGTTTGAAATCAAACCCAAACCAAACAAAACAGAGAAGCGGTGGATGCCCTGTCCCTACAAGGGGCTTTGAGCAACCTGCTCCAATGGACTGTGTCCCAGCCCATGGTAGATCAGAACAAGATGATCTTTAAACGCCCTCCCAACTTCAACCATTCCATGATTACATTCAATCTTCCATTAAAAAAAAATCCCTTACTCTTAATATACAAAACAGCAGAGGAATGCTGATATGAGAGAACATTTGAAAGGGAAAAACTGAGTGGATACAACTCAGCATGCAGACACCCACTGCACTGCCCATACAGTGTTGTTCTTTTTCCTAAAGGAAGGTCTTCACTTATCAAAGATTTGTATGGCTGTCTTCAAGTAGCAAAGGAAAATAAAGTGCCTGCCTGAAAACTTAACGACTAGTCAGCAAAAACTGGCATGCTGAGCTGGGTTACAGACAGAAGCTGAGCTTTTATTACTATGAACACAGGTGCACTGGATAGAAGCAGGGAGAAAAATAACATAGTCCAAGGAAAATGGGTATTGAAAAGGTCTTACACACAAGATGCAGAACAGATAAAAGAAGGGCAAAACCAAATCCATCTGCCACAACATACTTACTGCTACAAATGAAACAAAAATAGAGAAGCATTTTCTGAGTCAAACTAGATTTCATTCAGTAGTATAACCCAACGGAATAGGCTTTAGTATGTGTTTGCCTGTGACACTGGGGACACACACAGTGACTAAATACAATTCCTTGGCAAGTTCTTTGCAAGACAGTAATAAAAAAGCTGGTATTTTTGAGTAAGTGACAAGAATTTGGAGACTTCAAACTACTTTTTAAGAGCACCTGGAAACAACTGCAGCCCATGGTGCAGACCATGGTGAGGCAGCTGCGCCTCTGAAGCCCATGGAGGTCCATGTTGGAGCAGAGATCACTCCCTGTAGCCCATGAAGAGCCTCATGTCACAGCAGGGGGACATTTCTCAGGGAGGTTGTGACCCCATGGGAGCCTACACTGAAATACTCTTATTGGCAGGACATCTAGCCCCATGGGCCACTATGGAGCTCTGGAGAAGTCTGCCCCTGGAGAACTGCACCTTGAAGAAGGGACCAACACTGAAGCAGTTCATGAAGAACTGCAGCCAGTGGAAACAACTCATATTGAAGAAATTCATGGAGGACTGTCCCCTATGGGAGGGATCCCTTGCTGGAGCAGGGAATGGATGTGAGGAGGACTGAGAAGTAAAGCCAACATGAGATGAACTGACCACACCTCCCATTCCCAATCCTCTGCACTGCTGAGGGGAAGGAGGTAGAGAATCAGAAATAAAGCTGGCCCACAAAGAAGGGAGGGGTGGTGGGAAAATGTTTTTAAGACTTTTCATTCTCATTACCCTACTCTGAACTGATTGGCAACAAAGTCAATTAACTGCCCTGAGTCAAGTCTGTTTTGTCCATGATGGCAATCAGTAAGTGATCCCTCTTGACCCACAAGTCTTTCATTTTATTTTCTCTCCCCTGTCCAGCTGAAGAGGGGAGTGATTAGAGCAGCTTTGGTGGGCAGCTGGTGTCCAGCCAGGGTCAACCCCGCCCACAACTCTGCGACAGTTACATCTGCTAGAAAGCCCGACACAAAAGCAAGCCTGGAGTTCAAGCAAAACACTTTTTACATTTGTGTATAAAATACTTCCTTAAGATCTTCTTCAAAGAACTGTAAAAAGTGAAAGCAATGACATTAATTTTGTCCTGATATTTATTTTGTATCATCATTGCTTCAGAGCATTTTGAAGCCTTTTTCAATGCGTTGGTCTCTAGCAGACAGCTTATCAGGACACCATGGAAACAGCACACTTGAGAACTGAAACCACAGACTCAGGTTTAAGACTAATAAACAAAAGAATCAATCTGTGTACCAGAAATCTTCCTCACACATAAATCTCTCTATTTCATTCCAAGCAAGAAGATTTGAATGCGAAAGACCTTTAGTGCTCTGATACAGCATTTACACTGCTGATATGTGTTTAGCTTTACCTCATGGTTAATTAACATGGTCATGGATTATACAATACTACGTGTACAGCAACCACACACTGCTCAAAGCAGTAGCTACTTGAAAGAACAGCAATTAAAGTAAACAGACCAGATTCTTGCTGTCTTGTTTGTGAATGGTGACAATTCTTCTCTCACTGGAGCCTTCTTGGCTTGCTTGTTTAATGCTGACGTCAATTATATCAGGAAAATCACAGTATGTTTGCAAATCCTGCAACAAGCATTATATAATTTCAGTAATAACATAAATGGCAATTAAAAAGCCTCACCTATTTGAAGCACTGGAATTCCTACAACTCCAAACTTGTAAGGTAGCAACAAAGAGGATTATAAAACCTTACACATGCCATTACAAAAAAATAAATTATCTTTTTGTTTATGAAATCATCACAAGGAACATACAGAACAGACAGATCCAGGAGCTGTGAACAGAAATATCTACATATGGATTTGGGTTTTTATAGTTGTAGACATTTCTTTGCTGTGTAGTATTTTCATGAAAAATGGAATATTTTGATTACTTTTTGAAGGGCTTTTTTTGTGAGCTTCTTATTGGCATCCTGATTAAACAGGTTTACAAAGCCTGTTAACAATACAGAATGTCATGACTTCATTCAGAGTGATACAAGCCGCAAAATCTGTAGCAGCAAGGAACAAAGAGTGCCAGAAAAGGTTGTCCCCTCAGTCCTACCTATTTGTTCATCCGGTTGTTGAAAATGTGAATTTGCAAAACCGATTTCTTCACACTGTACCCCACATATGCCATTACATACAAATAAATAAAAACTGTGTTTCAATTCAATATCTAAATTACAATTCATCACTAAAGTTTACTGAAAGAAGTTATGATCATGTTTACAAGCAGCCATATTTATTTATTTCATTTTCAAAACCAAATTTACAAATAGTTTCTGTACCAGTGAAAATATATGCAGTATCTGTCAATAACGGAATGATAATATTTCTAATTACAAAAAAATAATTTGGCAATCTTTATTAAAAAAATGTTTCCTTCAAACACTACTCTTACTAAAGGCTTGGCTGCCAAGCTCAAATAGCATTGTATGCATCAATATTGTACACCTAAAACTAGAAACTGCAAAATCTGACATTTATTATAGCCCCTGCCAGAGCAGCTGACATTTACAGGAAAATTAGGGAAGGCAGAGGGCTGAGACATAACAACTATGAATGAGGTAACTGTGAATCTACACATATTCTAAGAACGCCACACTTTAAAAAATAAAGGCATGTAATCAGATTTACTTTTAGCTAAGTATTGAAAAAACCCACCAGCATATAGAATTATTATAAATTATTATAGCACACTGTAAAAATGCAAGCTTTTGTGGTCTTGACTGCTATGTATTATGAATCAAAAGTATCAAACAGATGCAATTATTTTAAAAAACTCACGCATGCTCCACTTTGCTTTTACTTTTATGTTCGGAAAATTCCTGCATTCTCAATGTACATTACTCTGAGTTTCTATCAGCTTTTGATAAACTCAACATAACAAGTAGTCATGATGGGAAATTACACACCAAGTAATACCGATAAATAAAAATGCAGCACTATGTCATTACTAGCACTTACAGGAACCATTTAGCACTTAATTCCTGAAGACTACATGGACTCTGCAGTCACAGTGAGTCACTTTGAATTTGCTAGCCCAGACACTGGTAGGGGTCTAACTGCAGCTGGAAAGAGGTATAGGAAAATTTACCTTTTATCTGGAGTCCTTAGATCTCTGCTTTCAAAAAGAATTTGGGGAATTTTTGCATGTTACCTACACCTGGGGGCATGGTCATTACATAGTAATTACATTTCCATATTCTTGATATGTCAAGCAGAGAAGTATTACATGACTTGAATCTTCAAGTATTTCAATAAAAAACTATTTTTAAAATCTTGCACTGTTTAGTCAATATATTTCTGTGATCCTCAGCCATACAGAAATTGTATCATTCCTGTGAGGTAAAATATACCTACCAAATTTTCTTGAGGTAAATCAGGACTTCTAAAATAAGCTTATTACTCTGTTCTACAACAAACTGGACAATATTTTAATAATTGTAAAAATTACCTGCTCTCCAAGTGTCTCACAGTCTTTCAGTTTTCCCCTTGAACACTGAATTCCACCGTTTCCAGTTATTAAAATGGTTGCAAAACTTTCCTCTCCAGAAGGACCTCCACCAGGTTCTTTTACTTCAAAAACCTCTGAATAGAAGGCAGGCTGAAGGGTTTCCAGATTTATGAGATACTTAAGTTTCAAGTTTCTGGCAGTGGCTTTGCATTGGCCAAACTGTTGTATAAATTTGCGGAACCTGTACCTTATTCTTTTTCGTGTCAAAATGTGGTAGTCTTGGATTTTTGCTCGCACACACTTAGGTAAAAACATTTTGTAGCTGTGAATACATAAGGAAAAAAAGCTACTAATTTTATCCATTAAATACAGCAAAGATGATTAGCTCTGTGCTAAGCAAGTCAACATCGAAAATAACCTCTTCCTTGTTTTATATATATTCTTATTAATATATATCCTTATTTTTTAAATTGTAGGATAACAAAGATCCTTTCCTAAATCTGTAGTTTGTTCTTTCAAACAGAGCTTCCTGTATTCTTTCACTTCCCATTTTTCCCCTCAGTCAACTGCAACATATACTACATAATGCATTTTCCATAAATTCAAAGATGTCTGTTTTTTCATCAGCAAAGTGTTGATGTAAGGCAGCAGAAGTTACATGATTACTTTGTTTGGTGTAGAAGTTGTGAAGAGGATACTGCAAGAMAAATACATGGATAAAGGACAGATTTCCTGGCTGAAAATACAGGTGTTAGAACACAACACTGTGGTTGTTTCTCACTGAAGTTCCTTCCTGTCTCACAGTCCACAGTCTGTGTGGGGAGGGCAACAGAGCTGCAGTTATTACCTGCAATGAGCTGGCCTCGTGTTTTCAGCTTCTCCTCTAGGTTTCAAAGACAAACACCAACTATTTAGTAGCAAGCAGGGACAGCATTAACTCAGCTGGAGGAGAAACTGATAGGACAGATAAACTCAAGAAAGTTTAGCCAAGATCTGCCCAAGATGGTTAAGAGCCTGAAGCATATGACATGAGAGAAGAGGCATATGGGAGTTTGATTTCCTCAGCAAGGAGAAAAGAAGGCTCAAGTAGGGTGCTGTAGCAATTGTCTTCTAATAACGTGAAAAGACAACAGAGGACTGTCAGCAACACGAAGGAGACTGATTAGTTACAGAGAACATTTTTCACAATGACTGTGGTCATGCACAGGACAAAGCAGCACAGGGATACAGTGGAATCTTCGCATCAGGACATTTTCAGAATTTTGACTGGATGAGGCCCTGAGTCACTTCATCTAACTTTAAAGTTGGCCCTGACAGGAACAAGGGGTTCTGGACATCCAGAAGGTGTTTCATGTCAAATATTGCTTACATATTTTCTCATGTAAGAAGCTGCTGCCTTACCTTTCATTAAGAGAGAGAAATCTATGTCTCCAGATCATGAACGGCCTAATTTCCATTTCACACAATAGGTAAATTTAAGTAACCACTACAAGACATCCACTGCCAACAGCTGAACACCTCCTCCCAGATATTAACATGCAAAAATACTAGATTTAGATATCAGATAGATGTGAAACAGTTACAAATTATGGAGTCACCTGACTGAATTGTAAATAGCCATTGGGGTTTGGTCCTTTTCTTTGGCCACTCTCATCATATCTAGAACAGCCATTCCAAGGCATTCTTCTTGTGTTTCGTGAGTAACAGGCATCTGTACCCATCCATCCAAAAAATCAGCCCGCCACTGGGAAAGAATCCAAGAAAGCAAATGAAAACCGTAGCACTTGCTGCTTTTCAGGAAAAGGGTTTGGATGCAGTTGTTGGGGGGAGTTGTTGTTTTGTTTGACTGTTTATGTTTGGTTTGTTTGGGAAGTTCTATTGGCTTGGTTTTTAAAAGATTGAATGAACTACTTCATCCACAAAAAGATGCACTTATTCGTAAGGAATACCAGCTGCTATCATGCTTAGAAGCACTGTTTTGAACTTCATCTCTCCAAACACACAATAGGACATGGAATTTAATTTCCAGCTTGAGAGGGCTTCAAGCTTTCAAGAGCCTACAGAGTTACTAGGAGAAGATGGGAAGGGAATAAATACTAATAACCTTTACCAATCTGCATTAAAAAAAAAGCGAACAAATCATACCTGTGCGAATAGATAAGACATGACAAGATCATCAAGGACGGGGCTTTCTGCACCACGAAGAATGCCATACCGGTATGCTCTGTTGCTGCCACTGCAGTACCAGTGGGGAAAATAAAACCTGGAAGGAAATAAATTTAAGCAAGCATCAATAAACAGACACTTCTGCTTACCAACATCAGACATTATTGCTCTCATATACATGAAACTAGTGCTGGCTGGTCTGGAGGACCATTATGGAACCCCAGTTAGTCAATGGAGGCTTCAGATCCAGTTCTTGGTGTTTTAAAGCACTGTAATATTTAAGAAGGATGATAACTGTACTGATCTGAATGAGAACCTTTGCCAAGGTATTCTCACTAATCAGAATACAAAGAATTTTATTAGTGTCTTCCAGTTTCATTTGAAACAGTTCCTAAAGAAACACTCAGGCCAAATTATACAATGCAAATAAAATGGTATAATTAACAAAAGGAAAACTCCGGCTATAATTTAAGGTGTTCACATTCAAATATAAGGTTAGGGAAAAATGGTTTTATTGCAGAAACATGCCTGACCGCACAGGATAATTACTCTGGATTTCAGAACTGCCTCTAATTTCAAACAGGCAAGCACAGAGGAGAAGAGGTGAATCATTATTACGGAAAGTATTATTTTTACTAATGCTATATTTTTATTGCTTGTTTCTTCAATCTAATACCTAAATAAACATATGTGATAGAAAAAATTAATAAAGGACATTATTCAAACCCCTCCAATATTTTTGATTGTTTTATCTGATCTGTTTTCTGACTCCAGAAAGCACAAGCAATCTGTCCATAACTTCTAAGAGAAACTACAGTCCAACTAAGTATCATACTGGTTGTATTTTCTCACACAGTTTTGTTTTACCATGACAAGTACACAACATGTTATTTAGATTACCTTATCCGGTAAATCAGGATGAGTCTGGTTGCTTCATCTACATGGAAGATGTGATTTGGGGGATACCACATTCTGTCTGTTTCACTCATGAGTGCAAACATGTTATGATACACTGGCATGATACCTACATGAAGAACAGAGACACAAACATCTGTAGGATAAAGTGTTTTCACAAAGTATTAGAACATACTGTGGCTTAGGAGTAGCAGACTGCCACAGTGCTCCACTGCTATCAGCAACAGGTATCGATATTGCCAACAACACTGCAACCATGATCCCATAACCTGTAAGCTGCTGTGCTGATTTAATTTCTCATTCTTCCTTTACGTTCTCTGACTGAGGACTGTGTTCACTTGTTATACTATGCTTCACTGTTAGATTACAAGATTTTCTCCATATGGCATTTAATAAAATACCTTCTTAGTTTCTCAGCATAGAAGCAGCTTACAATAGGAGATTATTCCTTTTCCTGCCTTTCCAAAATCAGATTATTTGATCTGAGCATTGATTTTAAGACTAAGCATTGATTTTAAGACTTTAGACTGACTGAAAATTAGAAGTAAAGAAATACAAAGATAGATATATTGACTATGACAACCACTTGCCATTTCCATTTTAGTAACTCAGTTTAAAACATATCCAAACATATATTGTTACAATAAAAGAGCTAGAAAATATTTTTTTCCCTAAACAATTTTGAATTATGCTAATGATAAATGACATGCAACCCTACTTAACCAGAACCTATGGAAATCAGTAGAGCATCAACTCTTCAGCAGCACCAGAATTTTAATTTGGCTTTGAGGTTCCCAGCTGAAACACATCCTAATAAACGACGCAGCGTTGTACTTTACTGTAGTGTTATGCATCCACGTGATGCCAGTGTCAGGATGGGAAAACAGGTCAAGTGCCTGACAACTGACAGCACAGAATAATGAACCACAAGTATTGAAAAATATACTCTGAAGACAGGAAGAGACACAGGTCTGAAGGTCAAAGAGAAGGATGAACAATTACAATGTCAAGGTCACAGTAGGTCATGTATCTACAGAAAACTTCACATTAATGCAACACACTTTGGGAGAAGAAGGCAAAACAATGAGAGAAAAAATAACTGCTAAAGAAAAAAGAAGTAGCTTAAAATGACATTAAGAAACAAAAGAATTCTGGGGAAAGGCAAAATACTCACAGCCTTGCTCAAAGACTTAGAATGAAATAATTGAAATTCTCACAAGAAACCAGGAAAAAAAACCAAACCTTTCTTTCTTTCTGTTCTGAACAACATCTAGGGGGTAGACCTATTGAAGGGGGTAGACCCCACATTTCTTTCATCACATCCAAACCCCATGTAAGACAATCAGAAGAAACAACCTATCAACTCCACACATAAAACGACATAACCCTTTGGAACAAAACATATTTCAGTCTTAAACAACAACTAGCTTATAAAATTTGTTACAAAACAGGGTTTGCCTCTATACAAGTCCAGTAAGAGGCCTAAGAACTAGAATTCTATTGAGCAGCGGTGAAGATTAAACTGCTGAAATCTGTTCAATTATGGCTGATCATCTGACACTTTCTTAAACCAAAGCTCTACCGAACACACCAGAGTTGCTGGCTCTAGCACATGATTTTCTATGAAAAGGAGTCATAAATTTACAGGAAACTAGAGAAATTGAAAGCATAATGTAAGGCAATGGAAGAGAAACCAAAACAAAACAAAACCCTCAGAGGCATAAATCTGAAGGGATTAGTAACTGCAAGATTGGCTGTAATCCTAAACAAATTGCAAATTTTTGGCACAATAAGACACACTTGCTCCATCCAAATTTTGAGAAATTTTTTATGGAGTTAAAAAGAAACCTATTCCATGCAACTAAACTTGGTTCTCGTTTGATGTGTGAAGTGGGATGAGCCAACTATACTACATGCCAGTTGTCCATAAAGCAGTAACTTAGCAGTTAGTAAGTCATCAATTTTAAGGCTGTGTGGTGCCTGTATCCCCAATAATTTCAGTTCTATTACAATGTAATGCATATAAGAGTCACCAGCTTGTTTCATGACTCTTGCCAGATGCTAAACACCATTCAGGGCAATGCAGAATATTTACCTATATACCTAGTGAGACCTACCTAGTCTCACTAATACATTTACCCAAACTACTAAGCACCCTGTGTAAGGACACTGAACAAGAAAACATTTCAAAATCATGTTCTTAAATTCAAATGCTAAGCTGTTGTATTTCATATCATTGCTGTTCTCTAACTAAGCAAGAGATATGACTGTGGTACTCCTCCYATAAATTGGAAATATTTATATTAACATCCCCCCTACCGCCTGCTAGGGTTTATTTTTCTTCCTTTGTATGAAAAATAAACTGTACTCTTCCATCCCTCCTACTTTAGCATTTATAGTCCTAAATCTTAACTCGCACCACTCACCAGTGTTCAAGGACACAGAGATCATATCTATTTTTCAAGAAAAGAAGTTCCACTTTTTTATCCCTTCCCCCTAAGTACTACACATTTGCTTTGCTACACTTAATGCTCACTAATTGTAAAATAGAGCAAATCCCTTTATTAGAGTCTCAAAAATTGTCCACAAAAATCTGACAAGAGCAAAGAGGCCAGAAACTTCTCTTTTCACGTAATTCTTACCACCACTATTAGTAGTGTGGACTTTCCAAGTGATGATAACCAGTATTTAAGTGTTTTCTGTAGAAACAACAAAAACCCAAAGACTGGGGTGGGGAACAAAAGTCTTCTGTTGAAGCCTAGACAGGTCAACAATAGTGAAAACTTCTGAGAAATGTATATTTCAACACAAGTAACATCACAGAAGCATTCACAACAGGTCCTGAAAAGTCTCCCTTGGATTTCTGCACTGCATTAACGGTGCTATCAACACAACCAGTGATGAATTAGGAGAGAATACAGCGACTCAGACATAAATAGAATGCTCTCCTCTGTGCTTCTCCAACACAGACTATAAATAAATTTTCTGGACTCTTTACCATTTATTTACTTATTACATAAGGCTAAACTTGTCATAGTATACAGATTGTCAAGTGACATCATGAAAGACTACAACACAGCATAAGTTTATACTTCAAATTTCAAATTTCTATTTCAAGCCTAAGAAAAAATGTCATTTCCTCTTTTCCTCAATATGATTTTAGAGCTTCACATCCAGACAAGTCACATTACTTCATTTATCCTGAAGCAACTAAGAAAATATAGTTTTTCTGTATTTCCTCCTTTGTCAGCATTTGGACCCCTTTCTCCCATACAGTACATTTTTATAAGGTAATGTCCCTCTTTAAAGAAAAAACAAAAATCAGAAAGTGCAAATGCCAACAAGCCACAACACCACCATGAAATGTGAAAAGCATAGTCTGCAATAGAAATACTGTCACATGAAATTGTCAGTTCAAGCACGTTAGTCATTAGACATAAAAAGATTAAGGCAATTAGTTAAAAAAAATTTAAAAATTTATAATTTTTTTTCATTTCAAAAAATCTCAGATTTTTAGAGTCTAATACATGCATTAGTTCTCACACAACTGCAAGTAAATTATTTAAAACATATGGAGCCTTGTACATAACAGATGGAGATTTGCTTGGCTTTTCTGACATAAAAATAATACCTTACCCTCATCATTCATACAAACTGGAGGCATACCAAACCCTTGACACATTCAATATCATTATCCTGTCAACAAAATGCTTTTCCAATTGTCAATCAAAGCCTGCATTTCTTTTCCTGGAAAAACGAATTGCCCAAAGTTCTGATTAGTTCATTCCCCAGCTAGCACGGAAGCAGTGTGAGGCTGCATGTTCTGTGTGGGTATTCAGAAAAGGCTATCACCTAAAGGACGACAAACAAAAAACAAACAGCACCACCACCCCACAAAATCCAACAAATGAACATACTCACAATTCCCCTTCCCCCCCCAAAAAAAACCCAAAACAAAACAAACAAAAAAAAAACCCAACCAACCAAACAAACAAACAACAAAAAAAAAAAAAACCAACCCACCAAATTTAAAAAAAAACAACACCCAGTGAAGAGCTGTATTCAATGTTAACTCTGAGCCATGTGAACTCTGAGTCATGTCAATTCTGGAAATTCAGCATGCTAGTAAAAATCTGCCTAAAATTCCGTTAATAGCAAGGAATCTCTTCTGAGGCATACAAGCAAAATGGTACTACAAATCATCACATTACAAATGCAATCTCTCCCTTAAAAATGTTTAATTGACTGTAAACACTGCTAGCACTTAGTCACATTAAATGCTTTGAAATAACCTTTTCACTTAGTTGCAATTAAAAATTCTCTGCCACGTTATGGTTTTCCAAGAGAGACCAGCATTTTTCAAGGGAAGTACCATGGAATTTCTAATCTATTTGCAATTCAGGTGGGTGAGAATTAAAATGTTCCTACATGGAGTTTCAGGAATCAGTATTTAAAAAAACTCACAAACACAGAAGCCAACAAAATCAAGGCCTTTTGTTAATTGCTGGCTGTCCAAAACTCAATAAACCTGTTAGGATTTCAAAACTTGTTCTGTCTTGGAATTCTAGTTCCATTAAAAAGTTAAGATTCCAGAGTTTGCCAGTCCTAACAGAGGGGGATGTGGCTATAAGAACAAAAGCATGTGAAGACGTAGATAAAGTCAGATACATCCTACAGAAATTTAGGATTCTTATACACCAGGGGAGAAGCCATGACAGAAATGCAAGATGCTACACAAAATTATGTTCCTGTGTTAGCAAAACATTTTTCAGTGAGCTGTTCAAATGCTCTAGTTACATTTAAAGTAATTATCTCTGCATACTTGGCTACTAATTTATTGAGATTTTCAAGAACATCACACACATTTATTTGGCTGACATCAAACAATGCCTTGCTTGTAATTGTAACTGTTTTAACCATGACTTACAAACTCACTTACGTAAAAATACCTTCAATTTATAAAATTCAATCCTGTAAAAATTTTTATTACATATACAAGTGATGCACATATTATTTACTCATATAATTCAGACAATGGAATAAYAAATTGTTAGTTTAGATATTAAAATAAAATTATTTCCCATTTAATAATCATCTTGTGTATAATTTATTATTCTGGTAAATTACACTGTATGGTCCAAAGTTGTTTATGTTGTTTAATTACTTAATCTAATGATAAAAACTCTGAAATCTGCTTAAAGACATTGGGAATTTCTTATTGCAAAATTATTGGTATAGCATAGAAACACTAAGGTAGTTAGTGTTTCAAATCAACTAACTTTCCTTCTGTATACAAATAAACACATTCAAGATTCAAACTCAGACTTCAGACATTTCTAAGTAGTCCGTAGCTGATTTAGTTATACAACAAAATTCATGTTATTTTCAATTACACGTGCTAATTTTTAAACAGATTTCAAGATTTTTTTGTAATTCAGAATTCAAATGAAAGAAAAATTATGAACAGAGATTACAGCTTTTCTGCAAACAATCAAGTTTATTTATTCTGTAAAGTATCACATCAAGTTTCCATTTCACTCTCTTCCACCAGCTCTGGTAGCTTTCTTGAATCATTACCTCTACTTCTGTTCAAATGGCATTCACTGCTTATAAATTGACTGGAAAGACATGAAAAAGAGCCTAAAAGAGAAATTCTATTTAAGATTTTTGAAAGAGAACAGAGAAGATTGAAGTGTTTAAGATCATGATTTGAGAAAACACGTCTTGGATTAGTATATGCCTAAAATAATGATTCTACAACCTCTAGAACAATTTCTCTATCATATTTCATTTCCATCATCAGTTAGTTCCTCTAATACCACTTTCTCCCTCAGGCTGAGAGCAATGACTTTTCTTCAATTTGGCATGACATTTCCAATTTTCTACTATGCAATTAACTAGCTAACATACAAGAACTGAACCACGACTGATTTGTCAAGTTAAACTTAATTTCAAGACACCTTTTTTTTTTGTATTTATTATGTTTTTCTAAAACCAGAAAACCAGAAAACTGTTTTAAAATAAAATAAAATAAAATAAAATAAAATAAAATAAAATAAAATAAAATAAAATAAAATAAAATAAAATAAAATAAAATAAAATAGAAAAAAAAAAAGCTGAGCTCTTGCATGCATGTATCAAACTGGCAGAATAACAGTTACACAGACTAATATTTTTATAGCCAATACAAACTCTGATGTAACAGATGTAATGTCAAGTCAGCAGAGACTTGAAAACCTTCAGTTGTTTCAGCTGTTTGAAAGGCACATACCAAGACTCTGACATTTGCCTAGATCCAGTCCTGCTTGCCACCAGAACAATCATACTTGGATTTAATCAGCTCTGCTATCAAAAGATCTAACAATTGCTCACACCACAAAGTTCATTAACAATTATCAAATTTGTTATCTTTCAGCCTGGCCTACTACCTGGCTTTCTTAATTAAGTATTTTAACCCATAGCTAATCCCTTCAAGATAAATCTTGCCAACATAAACACTATTTGGCTGTATGAAGATATATGTATTCTGCTGTACAACCACAGACACCTCCCTAACCCTCCCACCACAAACAGAAAATAGTAAGATGCAATGCCTCATGATTTATTCATTAATAATTGTTATGAAAGAGAATAAAAACCTACAGCCATTTTGGCTTTTTCCACTAATTTAGAAAATTAAAAATTCCTTTGAGAAAAAGGCTGCACAGTAGTGCACTAGAATCTGCCAGGCAGAAACCACTCTTTAAAGGGCTTTGTCTACCTCAGCACTCTACAAGGATAAAGATTTAACATGATAAAACAGCTCATTCATACAGGCATAAATAATTACTGATATATTTTGAGAAACTCTGGTGAACAAAGTTGAAACAACAGTAAATAATAAAAACCAAGTAAGGAGTAAACTGATGGTACAAAATTAAGTTTAAAACATAAAAGTGTAAGAGGATACATCTAGGAACTCGAGTACTAGCCTTCCTAGCAAACCAGAAACTATCCCAGGAAGCTCTAAGTCTTGAGAATAGCTGGTGAGGTCTGACAAAACAAGTAATAGAGTACGAAGTCTTCAGCTAATGTCATAGGAAACAAGACTATCTGGATTTGTGGTTTAGCAGGAATTCGATTTTGCATGTTTCTGAGGTGGATGGAAAGAATATCATACATGACATGGGCTGCGCATTTTCCCAGGAAACTGGATAGTGCATTCTGCACAATCCAAAAGAATAAGACAAGACTTTATGAACTTCTGCAATGAAAGAAAGATGCATGCACAAAATGCATGCTTGGATTTTTTTACCACAGATTTCGGCACTGGTTTATGCTAGACTCTGGGTAAATGTAACAATTCAAAGGCATTTTAGATATCAATCTGTTATTTATTTATTTAAAATATACCATCTTGCTATTTACAGGCTTATTTCCTGAAGTATTACAAAGAGCATTAACCATACACACACATAGTCATGTTACATCTAATAAAACAGTCTCCTTCTACAAAATGATTAAACATGTATAATATAAAATATATGCATAACTTCCACAACCAATCTGATATGTAGGGTTGCATCAGGAAGTGATTCAAGCTATTTACAGCTCTTGCCATGATTTAACTTTCCGAACTGTATCTCAGCTCAGGGAAAGAAGACTTTCAGTTAAAGGATAGAATATCTTTAAAGCATTTGGAAAAATACAGCAGTCACCCAATTCAGCTTCACAACCATTCTAATGGCAACAGTTTTACAGCCTGGTGCTAATAGCTTCTGAAAGAACAGAGAAATTAACGTTTCAGTTTGAATGCCACCCTTTTGATGAGCTCTGGATTGTTAAAAACTTTCTTGTATATGAAGTTGAATATCACTGCTTCATTGGATAAACTGTTCCACTTGTACTTACCACAGGCTTTACAGGCAGCAGCGCAAATCTCTTCTGCAACATATTCTCCAGCTGAAAACTGAAGGTAATCTCCTTCTGTCTTCCCAGGAGAATGATAAAGGTACACTTGAAGCAACGGCTCTGTCTCCTTGGGAGCACTGCTATTCCCACGGATGTCACCATTCTGATGGACAGTGGAAGCTGCTGCACTGTCCATATTTGTCATTGTAAGACAAGCCATAGTTTGTTTTGGTTTTGTTCAGAGCATTTGCCTGGAAGAAATGTAAGAAATACTTCTTGACTAACTGTACTTGGTTTTATTCAATACTCCTATTTAATGACAGTACTCGCCTGACACAGAGAAAACATTAAAACCTGTAGACAAGAGAATGGCTTAAGTGGTTTACAAAAAGCTACATTTCTCTTTGATTTATTGCATAGCCATAGAGGAAAAGTAACAGACACTACTAGAGGAAAAAACAAAATATTAATTAGGAGTCCCGCTACAGGATTATTACTTTTCACTGCATTTTAGACAACATGTGCTCAACCTGTCCAACTGCAACATCCTAATTTAACCTGAAAGCCGAAAGAATCACTTTAATGCTATTTGTACTACTCATTCCCAATATTAACTTAGAAAACAGAAGAACTAGCTGGGTCACAGACTGGCACTGCTGAGAAGGATAGGAATAGCACCTTTCAGCAAAGTTTTAATTGTAAGCAGACTTGGTTTGTGCCTATGAATGGGAGGTCTTCCAAGACCACCACCTTTCAAAATAATCATTTAATCTATTTGTAAAGAACTCAAGCAAAGTCCTCTCTGACAAATGTAATAAAGAAGATACTAATAATGCAATAAATAACCACAGGTATATCTGATAACGACAGAAAAGGTTCAAAAATCTGAGCTTGGAAAGCGTACTCCAAAATCCAGTTGAAAAATATCTTTGCTCCTTATGACTCCGTCATAACTTTTATTGGTATAATTCACACTTATCATAAAAGCTTAGATCACCATCTAAAAGCTTGCTTTTATTAAGAGTGATTCCACATAACCACCATCTGGAATTCTACATCTCATATTCTGAAAACACAGAATAGGTCTAGACATGACAATCATAAAGATTTGATTTTCTAGAACCAAAGGCTGGTTTGGGTCACAAGAAGGTTGCCTCCTTTGGGTTTAACAACTCCAGGTGTCTCAGCCTTTCCTCACAGAAGAGGTACTCCAGATGTCTGGCTGTTTCTGTGGCCCTTCTCTGGACTGACTCCAACTGGTCCATATCTTTCCTGTGATAGGAGTCCCAGAGCTGGACACGGGAGTCCAAGATCAGTCTCACACAAGCGGCACAGAGAAGAGGAGAATCACATCCCTTGACCTGCTGGCTATGATTCTTTTTATACGATAAAACTGGTTTTCCAGGCTGCAAGTGCACATTGCCAGCTCACATCTCATTTTTCATCAACCAGGATTCCCAAGTCCTCATCCACAGGGTTGCCCTCAATCCATTCATCCTCCAGCCTATACTGATCCTGGAGATTGCCCTAATCCAGATGCAAGAGCAGGGGCACTTGGCCTTGTTGAACTTTGTGAGGCTCCTATGCACTCAAGTCTGGATGGTGCCCCCTCCCTCAATCCCCTCAGCTGCATAGTCAGCTTGGTGTCATTGAAAATGGAAATTTACTAGAAAATGGAACTGTTTAAGTTAAAAACATGTTTATTGCTTCACAAAGGCATAGGGGTGTTACATTCTTAATGTGTTATTTTCAACAGCTTTTGTTTGTATTCAACTATGTTGCTTTATCATAGGAGAGCTATTTGGAACATGTTTTTTTTAAAGTCTCTGTTCCTAACTACAATTACTTAAGAAAGGATGAATGTATGAATATTCATTTATGTGGGCTAAAGGTGATGCGTGCTGTGGAAATCACAGTTACATCTGCAGGAAAAAAAAAGGCTGAACACCTTAAATAAGGAAAACATATATATAAGATATAGCGATAATTATAAATATAATAAAAGATATAATGATAATTTTTTGAAGATGAAAGCTACTAGCTGTAAAAGATGTGATTCTGGTAATGATGAAGAGATTATTTGGTCTAGTAGGATTATTTTATATTCCTAATCCAGATAACATTTCAAGTCACTGCTTTTAAATGATAAGATTAACCATTCTTTACACTGCTCTAATTACAATCATCAGCACTGACAATGGAACATGTTTATATACATCTCTCCATTCACATCTGTACTCCAAATGCACCTGAAAATTATTTTCACCATCCACACTGGGCTGCAGTAATTTACATGGCTCTTTTTAAGTCAGTCATCAAGAAACTGGTTAATGAGATCGAAAATCATGACTTATGGAAGACACTTCACTACAATGTGGAGGACATAGAAAATTCTCATGATATAATAATATTCAGCATTCACATCCTTCAGAATATTATTTTCAATTTATGTTTTTTTGAGGGAGGGGGCAATATTTGAGGCAATTAGCGGCTATTGAAGGGAAGCCTCCTGGACCAGGGTCTTTAGCCTGGTCTTCAAACATACAACTTCAAAGGTTCAAAACTGAGAGCATACTCTCACAACAGACAAATTCCCAACACTTAATTACCTTTTTATCACTTGAGAAATCTCTGTGTTAGACATGGGAGTGATGAAGCCCTTTAAATAAGCACGTCTCAAGCCACCCACTTACCGCAGCAATCCACAGAAAGTCAGACAAAGCAGGCACACAGGCAGAGGTGGAACATAATGTATCTGCAATAAAAATACAACACAAAAAAACAAGTTAATTGCTGTGAATGATACATAATGCATCATTACTGAAGAATTCAAATTTGTATTTCAATACAGTGATCTCCTCCTATCTTATTTGCTCAAATTCCTGTAATCTTTGCCAAGAACATTTTAGGCTTTTTAAATACAAAAAGTCTTTTCAGGCTTTTTAAAATACAAAATGTAAAAGAAAAAGTTTAAACCACATTTTTGGTACTGAGACTGCTTCCCAGTTTCAGCAAGAAAGTGATGTAAAAGCCAGACACCTGACTTCAAATGTAATTACAAATTTTTTTGCATATGCTTTTCTGTGAGTACAACATCAGTTTAAGAAAATTGTTGATGGCAGTACACAAAAAAAAACCAGAAATGAAAAAGGAAAAATAATCTCAAGAAGAGACATGTTATGTTCATTTCATGCAGTAACAGTCCCTTTAGCCAGAACAATTAATTCCTTTTGAAAGCTGACAACATCCACTCATTTCAATTCACGTGGAAGTTACGCACAACTATCTTGTAGCAGGAAGGACAAGGACACACCCACCCTTGCTCTCTTTGCGCAACACTTCTGTGGTTGCAGGAAACTCCATTTGAAAGCGCTTAAGCACAACAGCAGCTTTTCTGCAGCAGTGAAAAAATACATACAGTCCCTCTGTGACTCTCCCAGCACAGGAAAGGGCCTGACAGAGAATGAAAAATTAATTTTAAAACTGAATAAAGGGAGCAAAAACACAATGGAAGTTCAAAGGGGGCAGAATGAGAGAACACTTCTTCACATTTTATATTTGATGACTTTTCAGACAGGTATCTTCCTGAACAGGAGCGAAAACATCAACACAGCTTCCTCAGTGACATGTGCTGTGTCAACGGAGTCTATCATGAAATACCACACTCCCTGCCTTCTTCCCCCACAAAAGAACCCATCTCAATGAGCAGCATATTCTGCTTCTTTTCCCACAGAAGTCAGACAGATAGCAATGATTAGTGTTTCTCCTCTGCAGTGCCAGCTTTAGAGACAGGCAGTTTTGCCTTGCTTAGACAGCTGTGTATTTTGTATGAACCTCCTGCAGGTGCTATGGGCCATACCAGGGCCTCTGAAGGCCAGTAAGTCAGTGCAGATTTTCCAGACCTGCACTGAAGTGCCAGAGGGAGAGAGGAAAGGTTGTTTGGGGGAGAGCTGTCTATCACTGACCTGCTGAGCGCACATTTCATGTGCACTGATCTGAGAGCGTGACCTTCAGACAAAGCAGAGAACCACCACCTGTTCACACAGGTTTGGGATCAAGGGGCATCATAGGTATTCTAAATCATTTTCTATTTTAAAAGTACTATTCCATGCTCAGAACTGCCAAGCATTCATAATTCCCAGTCAGGCCACTGACTTGGAGCAAAACTCCATGAAGACTTATCTGACTGTTTTTAACTATATAGTTTTTCCAGAAACCCAGTAGAATAAGAATCACAACATTTTGAATCGCCTCAGCGTCACTGCAGCTTGCATTTCAAAGGCAAAAAAATCAATAAAGCAGCCTAATATCACATCTATTCTTCAAATTACAAACAAAAATGATTGCTTGCTTATGATAGAGCAGTTTATAGCTGTGAACAAGAAGCATGGAAACTCAGAGATGAAAAACTCCAAGCTGAACAGGTTCATGTAACCTATTTCTCTTTCTTCCCCCACCTTTTTTTTTCCAAAGAGAGAGTCAACTACATTTTCTTCAGCACACATTTACTGACATGCTCATTTGCATTATCTGCATCAAGGCCTTATAAAACTATTCCGTTCACACATTTTCAGACTGAGTAAGTCTCAAATGACGTAACTCTTTCAGTGGCAGAGTGCTGTACCAATCTCACACTGCACCTATCTTGTCAGTGACCTAGCTCCCACATTTCCTCTTTCCCTCTATTTGTTCCAGTCTAGACCAGCTTACATTTCTGGTAGCTGCAAGGATTTAAATGCCCAGTTCCAAAATTAATTTAAGAGTCTGATAGATCTCAGTCAAAATAAATTAGTCCATCATCTCAAAGCTGCCACTGTCTGCAAAGAACACAACACAGAATTTATTTCAACAAGCCTTCAGAACTGCTATAAATATAATTATTGTTTGTGCCTCTATCACCAACTACAAAGTTTACAGTGAAAGAAGAAAGATGAAATAGCATTTTCTATTGATAAGCAAGGCCTTGAAGATATAGGCTACCTCCCACCAACTAAATAGGTCAGTATTGGCCAGTAAACCAAATATGACAGCAATGTGCACACTTTTCATCTGCTTAAACACACATCCTTCTTTCAAGGAATTGGAATGAACATCAATAATAAAAGCCTTCCCAAGTAATGGTGGGTAGGTGGTATAGCAGGATGCTCTGCCCGGAATGGAATAAACCAACTCGAACAATGCCCTATTTTACAAAGCTATCCATGGTGAACTGAGACAGGGGTGTCATGCTGCTTTTGGTGTTGAATTATGCTAAAACCAGTCTGATCCATCATTAAAATTAAACATCCTGACAGAGAGGTGAAGATGTAGCAGATGCGGTAAAATATCCTTATAAAAATGCTAAGGTGACATAGCTGGCTTGGATATGACTGAGAGTCAATCACTTTATACTTTAAAAATCCAGAACAGCAGGCTCTTCTAACACAGCCCTTCTTGGAGTGTGTGTGGAGATTCTTCCCTTGGGTGGGGATGTCCCTCTGCTCCTCCAGGTTAGGTGAAACAGATTTGCCCACAGTTGGTGATATGGGTAAGTAACACCAATCTCTACTTAATAATTTTCARGGGGTTTTTTTTGCTACCGTAAATAGAACTGTTTTAATGTAATATAATTGCTTTGACATAGTACACTATACTATTCATAACTTTAGCTTCTATACTGAATAGTAAATAATTTTGATTAAGATCTTTGTGTCTAATAATTTATTACAGTAAATAATTCATTTTAATATTAATATATCCAGTTTGCCACCCTTAATCCTGTGGAACAAAGTTGTACAAAGATTCAATCACAACCCTGTAATTTCTTAGACTTAAATGATTGACAGTCTGGGGTTAAGATTGGAGCCAGTCACACCAAGCTTCTCTCTGAGAAGGGGGTTAACATATTAACATGGGGGTTATAATCTTTCCATTCTGATCAGAAATTTTTGAATTGTGATTTCTAGTTCTTCACAACTGAATGAAGTAATTACTGTACTTATAGCAGGAAAAAAACTATCTGAGGCTGCAGTCTGAAAATAAATGAACAGGTAGAACCCTCAACATCACAGTAACCTGCAAGCAGGTGAGTTAGCAGAAAAGTAATCAAATTGAAGACATGCCCAAAGCAACAGTTCTGCTTAGGCTCCATCAGAACTTTGGCAAAAGTTGGGCCATATCTACAAAACATTTCAGTTTCACCCTGCTAATAAATTTCAGCAAAAGTCTATTTCATCAGAAAATTTCCAAGCAATTCAAATGGTTGCCCAATCATTTGGCACAGATTATGTCCCAAGACAATGGCGTCTGAGGATCCTTATTCTATTCAGAGCCACCATTATCCGCACAACTTTATATGCACAGAAGACACAGGAAAAGTAACAATAATGGAAAGGAAGGGTCAGGAAGACCTTTTGCAAGAACATGAGGAAAATATCACCCATTTACCATAATTTCCTTAAGTATCTTTGCAATTCTTCTCAAGTGACGCAATGAAAAATGACAACAGCAAAATTAGGACTAAGTGATATTTTCACAAGTATGCCACATCATACTAGACTTTGTTTTGTTAACAGTACTGAAAACTGAATACTGTTTATTAGCTCCATGAAATTATTGTTACTAGAGCACAGGTCTTCCTTAATTGAGTCTTTGATTTCTTTCAGAAAKACATTAAATAGGAATTGCCAATGCTTCTGCGTACATGAAGGAGATTAGTTCAAAGTAAAAAGCAGGACTGCTTGCTACTGAACTCATTCTGCCTGGGTGGCTTTTGGTTACAAAAAAATTGTGAACCACTGTTCTACATGAAGCAATCAAAGCACTAATTTGTATGTAAAAAAAAAGCTACCAATGCATCCCAAAGAAGTGGGGAGATGATAAAAAGACAGGTTCCACGAAAAAGTAACATTTCAATGTTGAAAAAATATTCCAACAAACCTCTTAAGCAGAAAAAAAACCTATTTTTCTATTAAAAGGCACTTTTGTTAAAAATACTGTCTGGGGTATCAAAATACCTTCAACAGCCTCCAGAGAATATATGACAGTTACAGCTACACTCACAAGTCACAAGTTAAAATAAAAAGCAAAAGCTAACAAAAGCAAAAATTACAACAGCAAAGCAGTCTGTCAAATTATTTGGCTTTCTTAAATGATGTGAGAATGAAAAAGTGGGGTGGTGACGCTGGAAGACACTTTTGAAGAAAGATAGTTATTCTTTCCCAAATGCAGTTCCTGCTGTCATAATTGAAGAGCTATTTGTCAAAACATGAACCAGCACTTGTTGCTGAAGTACTGCAGGGCCAAAGAATAGCATCAACAGTTGCAAAACAGATGCTAGTCTATCAGACACTGTGGAGAACCATGCCGGCCTACACTAAGCTATCAGAAGCCACACACATTTCACACTGCAGTCAGTGAGTGCTGAAGAATGGCACAGTAGAAACCAGCTGTATCACAATGGAAAAGGTTTCAAACCAGTTACTCTTCTCTCAGCCTTCTGTGGCAGGCAGGGATTTCCCAGGTACATTCTGATCTCAACACCTTTCCTGGGGAATAGAGAGAACAGAGAACAAGCCAAGACCTGCCACCTGCCGTGCCTGGCACTTCTGAGAGACGTCAGACCTTTGACAAAGTTCTTTATCCTTTCCAACTACAGATGTGCTCTTGAGTTCTGAGAGTGTAAAAAAGGTTATCTTCCAGGCAAATGGCAATACAGCAGTTGCATCAAGCAGAGTTATATACATATAGAAATTACAAGGTCCTCTTCCTTAACAGAAGACAAAGAGTTTCTCACAGCAAACAGTTCTGTGAGGGAAACCAGTCATAAGCCTTTCCAGTGGCCACTGGCTGTTAATAAAAAGTGCTTCACTTGCACTTGTTCAGGAAGCTTTTTCCAATTCCATCTGGATTTAAAAAGTTAAACTCTTTTTTGGACTTTCCTTTTGAATTCCGTCATCTCCGCTTTCTTGCACTCTTATCTCACTTCCCCAGTCCGGCAAGTTCCCTCCTCAGAGCTCAGTAAAACTGCTGCCTCTAAAGTAACTGTCACATGTGTTTACATTATGTGCAGGAACTCAAGAATGCTGAAGAGCTAGAATTTTCCTGAGAACCAGGAGCAGAAAATTATGTAGCAGAGGGGAAGGGCAGTGACACCACTAAGTTTCCTCCAGGCAAGCAGGAGATAAACAGAAAGAGGAAGAGCCATTACGAAGACAAGAAGTGTCAAAACGATTAAAGTTAAAAACCTACTTTCACCTTTATGGTTTATTTTGTGGCTTTTCTCTTTCAACACAGATTGAATTTAGTAACATAAAAAAAAAAAAAAAAAAAAAAAAAAAAAAAAAAAAAAAAAAAGAGAGAGAGAAAAGAAAAAAAGACGTGAGAATGAATGGAAGATCCCAATTCCTGCCCAAGAATCAGAAGAGCTTAAGAAAAAACCTATTACTCAAACCTCAAAAACAGTTTAAGGAAATTTGCAGTCACTTAAGTGAGAAATACTTCCATGGAATTATTTTACTATCACTAGGTCTCTTTATTCTATTATTCTAGGTGAAATGATACCTCCAGTTTCAACTCCAGAATATCATGACTGAAACTACTACTCTTCGCTGAACTTCTACATATCTACCTTCAGAGATTAAAAGTACATTTTCACACTCTGCCATACACAGGAAAGAACCATGGAGATCTAATCATAAACCCAACCAGCTGCCTACAAAAAGAGAACACAAAAAAAGATCCACTGTGTTCGGCACAGTTACATTTGTAAGATGTCACCCCTGCTGCTCACACTTTCATAGGTTATTTGGCTTCTTTCCTCTCCCAGTTTTCATCACCTGACAAAAGCAAAGGGTAAAGTGGTCTTGGACAAGAAAATTGCATAATAGGCTGCATGATAAAACACGGATGACCTTGATTCCTGTAACATTCTTTCTGTGAAAAATGTGCAGGAAAATAACTCCAGTAAATCTGAGACAGACATAAAAAATGTGAAAACATCTGGATGAAGGAACTCCTACGCCAGCAACACTATCCGAACATAATCTGGAAACATGTGTTTGAACAAATTAGCTCTTTGCAGAAATAACTGTCAGCATGTAAACAGGATAACAGTTAAGTCAGAGTGAATCAGCAAACTCTTCCAAACATTCAAGAGCAATAGATGTCAGTGTCTCCTTGGAACTCTCCAAAAATACTTTCTTCAGCCTACCCTGCTTTTTCAGCTTCAGTTTAGAAATTGTATATCAAAAGGTCAGATCTAATGCAAATGTCATTGTACAAATTCCCTCCTCAAGGTGTGGGGGTTTCCAGGGGATTTTGGTGTTATTCCCCTCCTTCCCCATTATCTTTGGAAAAATGCTTAAAATTTTGTGAAGGAAACCAAGCTAGCTCTTTACAATGACACATCAGTTWTAGGAACCTGTGACATTAATATTACTTATAAATGCTAAACTTCGGTTGTAGAAAATGTAATTCTATACCATGTGATCTCTTTAAAATGTCTTAGCATTTTTATTTAAGTTTTCTTTAATATTACAGAAGCAACTAAAAACCTGGGTGATATTAGAGCCTGAAGTTCTCAGCCACAGAAAAGAAACCTGCCTTAAAAAACACCCACCTGACCCAAAACCCAAGCAAACAAACAAACAACAACCAAAACAGCCAACAAAAGAACCCCCCAAAAATCCAAACAAAGGAAAAGCCAACACAAACCGACAAGACTTCCCTCCCTGCTCTCCAGCTTAGATCCTCTACATTTCAACAAGGCTATGAATAGGTACTTCAATAAATCTTTAGAGAATCAGGGCCTGGTCACATAAGATCAGACAACAACACACAAAGAAGACCATCTGAGACATATAAGCAACAATCTGAGATATACAAGCAACTGACAGAAATATTTGAAATCAAGAGATTTCTGTAGAAGTTTAATTAAATAGTAAAGTCAAGACTATATAAATGCATTCACAAGCCTACAAAATAATGATTCAGAGTTCAATTACAGTATTGAAATATTGTAATTATAGAGAGAGATATTACAACATATATATATTGCAGCTTCTTGTTACTCTTCGGTAGAAGAAAATGATAATTACTTCAGTAGAAGTAATTTTACAAAAGGAATACAATACTTTTTTTAAACCCTATATTAATGCTTCGTATTGCTGAATAATTTATGACAGCAATGCTGATGTTCTATCTTCATAATTCAGGAAAATGTACTTGCCTGATAGTTTACTTAATGCTTCCTTAATCATCACTGGCCTGGGAGCTCTCCACTCGTTCCCTATCTGAAATACCAGCCAGCTTTTGCAAAGATACTGCACTACATGCTTTGCCAAGATCATGTTATCTCTATAAACACAGATTGTCAGAAAAAAAAATGCAGACCAGAAAACCCAGGGCTCTAAGAGTAAACAAAGACTTTTCATAAAATATGCCACTAGCAGAGATTCAGCAAAAGTCTAATAGAAGTGAAATGAGAAAGAAACATTTAATTAAGACAAACATATCTTCACAATGTAACATTTCAAACAGCCCGAGTTGTCTTGTATACTTACAAAAAACAAGAGACTGGTGCTTCCCACAACACTGCGGAAGAGTCAAATTACCATCATGTGTGTCCACTACTTACAGGACACTGTTTGGAGTATGATTAAGCATTCAGTTGTACACTTTTAAAGAGAAAGAAAATATTCCAAATCAAGATAAACTCAGAACTGCCTATATTCACATTGCATTTTTTTCCCAAGCACTGAAATAAGAGAGAYACGAACCTTTTTGAATGAGTTTTGATATTATATCCTGAAACACCGTGAGAAAATTGCAGAAGGCAAGAGCAAAATGAAAATTGTACCCCAATAGACTAAAAAGATCAAGCAGACTACCTGACAGATTCAAGAAATAAAAAAAATAGTRGAAAAACAATAAACTATTTAAATGGGATATACAATAGCATTAGAATAAATACCTATTTAAAAAACCTTTTTTCTCGCAGAAAAAGAGTATAGAACTACTGAAATAAACAGTCAAGAAAGAAGTAGATTTTGTATTTCCTGATTTTAAAACATCAAGAGTAGATCCACTATTACAAAATAGGTTTTAGATAATCCTGGGTTACTGAACTTGATGAAAGGAGGAAGCAAGCCAAAATGTAACTGACTGGTCTATGATATACAGAAAATCAGATAAGAAGATACAGTGTTCTTTTCTGGATTTTAAAATGTACTGTTACAGACTGTGCTATTATCAGTTCCTTTATGACAAGGCATTATGAAATAAAGATTAAACATTTATAGCACAACAGTATTTAACAACTGACAAGTTGTTTATAAAAATGTTACATTACAAAATTCCCACTGAACAATTATTTAACTCTTCCTAAAAATCTGATGACAGAAAACTAGGAAAAAAACCTGAAAGCACTCAGGTCTCTCAATACGTAAGTCAAACACCAGGCAAGTTTTGCCTCTAAGCCCTGAAGTCTGGGGCTTTCACACACATTTCAATGTCTTTAGAGTTGTGGGAATTCACTCAAAAGTTCTGCAGATATATGTACTCAGTAATATGAACCGAGAAACCTCAGTTCTCCCTTCAAGTGCCCACTCCAACTCCACAATCATACTGTTCCAATCTTGTCTAAAAGCATTATTTTCCCACCCACTTGTGGATAATTGGAATCTACCTAAGGTGATCTATCAAAAATCCAAGATTTTCTATTCTCTGAATTATAGAACAAGAATGACTTTTTCCTGGATCAGACTCAAAAGCCACTTCAGTTTTCTACAGAACTTTTCAGCATATTCTGCATACTTACTTACAGCTTCACCTCAGCTCTGACAAAGTATTTCATAGCTTTCTGCAGGGTTTGGAACAAGTTGTTGCACAGAAGCAAGGACCCCAAAGAACCACTTCTCGAGGCAAAACTTGAGAATGAGGCAAAGCAAAGTTGACAAAAGCAAACCGTGACTATGATGCAGTGAAAACTCAAGTCAGCTGCCCCCCAAATGTCTCTAAAAGATACCGCAGACTCTCGGACACTTTTTATTTCATTGAATGAAAACAATTAGATAGGCTGGAGCTAAGTCTAGAATGCAAGTGAAAATCAGTTTATTACAGCCAAGTGTCTACGTAACCTGCCAAATATACCAAGTAATACTTGTCTCCTTCTGAACTAGTTTCTCTAAGAGATAGGGTTTTGTACACACATTTCCAGGTGCAAGACAAATTGCTGAGGYTGACTGAAATCAACTTAAAGTTTAAAACCAATCTTGGTCTCTCTTTTATGCATGCTTTGAGCTCCTTTATGCATCTTTGAGGAGAAAGATAATCCTAAAAAACATTTACAAGACACATAAACAAGTCACTATAAATAACAGTATTTCTTGGATTTGTTAAACATATGCWTCAAATAGCAAACAAAAGCCATTCAAAAATCCTAGGCAGGAATTAACAATGYCTGGATGCACCACTTCTGACCAGGCAGTCCAGCATCTATAGATGCTGCAGTGGACATCCCTTTTGATCACTAGTATATGCAAGAAACAGTCCACCCACATCTAGACCCAAACTACACATTACAATATTTGTCTGCAAATCAAATAATAAGTGAATTAAGTTTCATTTAATTAAAATAAATACAGTCATAGAGCAGCTATGTCCCTTTGGCTGGCACACAGACATAGGAAAATGACAGGAGAACTGAGACCAAGGCCTTAATTTTTTAGGTCCTTTATAACATTCTTTAGTTCTTTAGCCAAATTTGGTTAAAAACAAACCTCCAATGCAGCTTTGCTACGCAAGACAGCATACTTCTGTCAGTGAAAAACAGCCTCAGTGTCACCAGAGCCGTTCCCCTACTCTAGACAATCTTTACCTATTTGCACATGTCTACAACAATGCGTATAACCTTAATATTTTCTGTTTTCATTGCAGCTCAGTACTAGGATGCTTTGCATAAAACCCTATATTATTTCTTACTTTCCAAATCCAATATGAGGGTCTAAATCACTTCCCTAGGTTCATGCTSTGAACCACTGGCAGACCAAATATAGACAAAATCTCTTGTTTCATGAAATATTTAAGAGGAAAAATTTCCTTGCAAAGAAAAATTTATCTCATCATTCTTTTCAAAGGAGGCAAATAGTTGAAAATCTCCAAATTGCTTAAACACTGCAAAAAAAATCCATTTTAAAATTTAACCCTTATTGTAACTTTTCCCATATAATGTCTCATGTTTCATTTTTCAGTTTTAGTACACAGAGAAAAGTTCAGGGAGAGAAAAGAGAAACTCTCCTGAACACAGAGTTCAACACAGAGGGCATGAATAAGGAAGAAAACAAATCATACCTAGGGAAAAAAAAAAAAAACTGTGGGAAAGACTTGGAAGCAATATACCCATATAACACCTCTCAAAGTAACACAACATAGTGGTTCTGTAAAGTGTTTATTAATTTCATTCTCAATTGCTCTTTAGAGCTCAATAAAGATATAATTAGGTAAAAAATCTGACATTATTGTGAACAAGTCTATCAAAAGCTGTAGGTATATTGTTCAGTACCTCACAGGTGACCAAGATATTCTTCATACCTACAACAGAAACAAGATTCTTAGTGACTCTGTGGTACTGCTTCCGTCTAAATGCCATTACTATATAGGACATAATGCCCTCTGCATTATTTTGAGCAGTAAATAAAACAAACTCATAAAAACGTGCTCTTGTTATTCTTCCATCCACACTCAGAAATAATAAATTTTCATTTACCAGATGCTTCCCCTTTCCACTTTCCTAAAAAACTGTTCATAGACGAAGATTACCATTTAACACTTGGCCTCACTAACTACAAGCACAAGCAGCATGTGTCACCATGACAACATTTCAATACCATGGATGGTGCGTAGGCTGCCACAAATTTTGCCCATCGCTTCAGACAGGCAGTCACAATTGCAAGAAGGGTCTGGTGGGTTGACTTTGGCTGAATCCCAGGTGCTCACCATGCCACTCTACCACTCCCCTTCCCAGCTGGACAGGGAAAATCAGATGGGAAACAACACCCAGGCTGCAATAAGGCAGTTTAATAAAGCAAAAGTGGAAGTATGTGCACATATAAGCAAAGAGAAAAAGCGCCTATTCTCTACTTCCCGTMAGCAAGCGATGTTCAGCCACTTAAACAAARCAGGGCTGCAGCACAATGCAGCAGCTGCTTTGGAAGGCAAACACTTTAAATAATCAGTGCCCCCTCCCTTCTGCCTTGTTCCTTCTCCTTTACTTGGCTTTTGTATCTGACCTGACATCATATGGTGTGGAATATCTCTTTGGTCAGTGTGGGTCAGCTGTCCTGGTTGTGTCCTCTCCCAAGATTTTGCCCATCCCCAGGCTGCTGCTGGGGTGGAAGGATGGAGAGGCAGCGCTGTGCTGTGCAGAGCTGCTCAGCAGCTGCCAAACTCCACTGTGTCAGCAACACCTTGCAGGAATCAATGCAAAGCACAACACTGCGAGGGCTGCCGGGGAAAATGAGCCGCATCTCAGCCAGACTCAAAACAAAGAGGGTACAGCAGGGCTTTTCTGAGAAAAGGAGTTGTGGTGGWCACTGTTGTAACTGACAAAGGATATTAGAAACCCTCTAAAATCAAAATCATGTAAGATGTGGCTCTTGCGCTTCTTTTTACCAGACACAGGCTTTTGTGGAAGCGAGATAGGGTATGGATGGATGCTTCCCCTGATGAAGGATTCTATCTTATCTGATATGGAAACTTCCTAAAACGAAGTCATCCCCCTCTCAGAATATATCCTGTTAAGCAATATAAGCACATCAGGTGAGTCACACTAAAGATTTTATATAATTTTATGTGTTTACACCAGAAAGAAGAAAATGAGTCAACAACAGGAAAAACAAGCAAATCCTTGAGGGAAAAAAAAAGAGACTGAATCGAGAGAGAACGTAGTAGAAACTGACATAGCAGAACATCAGATCTTCCAGAAAAATCTGAGTACCTCTTACTCTAAAACCTGGATGTTGCTTGAATTGTCTTCAAGTTTAGAATGCATTATTAGGTCAAAAGCATAGATTAGTATGCCAAGTCTGAGCCCAAACTTCTCCCAAAAGCAGATGCTTTTCCTCTTTACTCATCCCCACTTCTCCTCCCAATCAGCTTTTTTGAAAAGAGAAATCCTTTTCTCTCCTCTCCCATCCACAATTGGGTACAGAACAAGATTAGAATTTAGCTGAAATAACCTCAATGACTTAGCACTTGCTCCATCTTGTTAAAAACTATTAAAAATTAATTTGTTTMATTAAATGTTCATGGATTCAAAGGCAGGCATAACCTTAACACACACAAGGTGAAATCAGTGATTGGGCATAAGCAACTAAAAAAAAAGCCAGGTTGGAACCTGCTTCATCTTGGTAGGCACAGGAAAACAGTGACTACTGAACATGAACTGGATGCTATTTGATTCCTAGAAGAGGTCCAAAAAGAGGAGGGAAATGAAGGCATCCTGCCAGAATTAAGTTCTTCCAAAGCATTATGCTTTAAGCTTTGGAAACAGAACTGAACACAAATGAAGACTTGGGACGAAGTTTCAACTACTCCTGAGAAGAAAGTACCTTCTTATGGATTATTTGCTGGGTGGCAGTGACAGGCACCGAGTGGGGTGACGACAGGATGATTAAGCACGAGTCTCAGCTCAAGTGGGAGATAAAGAGCACACTGAGTCATTTGTGGGACAGAAGTCAAGAAAACCAGGAAAAATGTAGGTATTTCTCCCCCTTTTATCTCCTGCACCTCTACATTACTGTCTTGTACAAAAGAGTATGTAGGACTCTTCCACTCCCCTCCTATCTCGGGCAAATAAGGTTTCTCCTCATCAGGTCCCAGACCCATCCAATTAAACCAATACTATGTCACTCCCCACCAAGGACATTCCTTTCCCAGTTCCCTTGGGTTCTGTTAAGTCTGCCCAGAGCTCCCAGGCTAACAAATCAGATAATGCAGAGCATATGGTAAAGATACTAATGTTAACAAATAAATTGACTTCTCATTCCCACGATGCCGAAGTAACAGCTCCATGTGGGCAGAAATAAGTAGTAAGAACTGATGTTATACCACAGGTGGTTCAGTGCATTCCGTTCTCCTCCCCACGTTCACTCTCCCCCCTCCTCATCTGCAGGGAAGAAGAATTTATTATTTTGAGCCTTATCAAATATTTCTTTGGTACTTCAATCACCCTCCAAGGAGCATTTACTTATTCCCTTAGCGGGCTGGAAAAAGTTGATGGAGGAGGATTAGATCACATTGCTGAGCCTCAGGGGGTGGYGATTAGGAACTTTAAGCCGAGGATTTCAGTCATTATTTCCTCTTTAAACATGGGGAGGAAACCTCAGAGGTATCTCATGCCTTGGAGCACTACAAGTGCAGCTAATGCCTTTAAGCATTAAAACCCTCCTACTGCAGACATTTTCAGATCTTTTTTACTAATGAATGTAGAATAAAAGAAACCTACAAAAATTATATTAAACTGACAGGAAATTAGAGGCAGCAGGAGAAAATACCCTAACGGGAAAAACCCAAAGACCATGGGAGCTGATTTAGGGAAGAAAATAAAAAGGAGAAGGTCTAAGGAGTCTTTCAGTAAAACCCTTGAACAAGACCAAGTTAAGACAGATGTCCAAATCATTGTTTTAATGCTCCCATTGTGGAGTGAGAAAAAACACCAGTAAAAGTGACTGCTATTCCTCAATGAACTTGAGCCACCATGGGACAAGTGGCCAATTGCAATTTGCCTTGTACCAGCAGGACCAGGGCAATGACTGTCCCCTGTACTGGGCACTGGTGAAGCCACACTTTGAATCCTGTGGTCAGTATTGGGCCCCTTACAACAAGAAGGACATTGAGGTGTTGGAGCATGTCCAGAGAACAGCAATGGACCTTGTGAAGAGTTTGGAGCATAAATCCTGTGAGGAACAGCTGAGGGAGCTGGGGTTGTTTAGCCCAGAGAAAAGGAGGCTCAGGGGTGACCTTATCACTCCCCATGGCTGCTACATGAAAGGAGGTTGTGGCAAGGTTGATCGGTCCCTTCTCCCATGTAAGTGACAGGACAAGGGGAAATGCCTAAGGTTGTGCCAAGAGAGGTTCAGGTTGGATATAATGAAAAAAATTCTTCACTGAAAGAGTGGTTAACGATTGGAACAGGCTGTCCAGGGAATGGTGGAGTCACCATCCCTGGAAGAGCTCAAAAAACAAGTAGAAGTAGCACTTTGTGCTATGGTTTTAGTGGGCATAGTGGTGTTCAGTCAAAGGCTGGACTTAATCGTGGAGGTGTTTTCCAACCTTTATGATTCTATGTCTCTGTAGCATGCTTTGCATATTCCTAATGACAAATAAAGATTGTTTAGTCTCAACTGCTGACAAATGTTATCTGTTGCAGAGCCAACCAGCCTTACTGAAAGAAACCAGAACAGTAAATACTTGTAACAACACAATTCTCCAGAAGAATAATGCAACTCTAATCCTTATGGTTCCAGCTGGGTACCCTCTGAACTGCCACTCTCAAGCAGAATGGAGAGAGAGCACAGTAGCTGTGTTATTTCCTTAGCCCCTGAAACATACAATGAACCAATAAATAATTATAAGCATCTGGCTTTATAACAAGTACATACAAAATAGAAGAAATAGTTCTGCACAGTCCATCAGCTCACAGTTACGGATTTCACACCTGTTCAAACTTTTCTTGGGCAGTCTGCACAAACATGTTCCTCAGATAAATCAGTACTGCTTCCTCATGGACAGAGAAATTACAGAGTTTTCCACAGAGCTTTTAAAACTCCCAGCCTAACACGGTGGTGAAGAGGCTGAAGCAAGTTGTGCCAACTATTATAACATTGGTTTATGAAAAACATCCACGCCAATTTCTTCTCTAGACAATCAGAAAAAAAGTCACTACTACAAGTTTCAGTGCCTTAATGAAACACGGGTAGTCCTGAAGGAAAATCAGCTCCCAACAGCTTCTGAAGAAGTGTGTCATTTCCTCATGTCCTGCCACAGAGCTCTCACCCCAACGTACCTTACTTTTCTAATATGAGTCTGAAGGATGTGCAGCCATACAGAAGTTGAAGAGGTCACAGCACAGACTGCAGAGAAACAAATTTAGACACTCAGAAGCACTAAAAGCAAGGACAACACAATTAGCTGATTCCCACCTGTCGATGCTAAGTTAATACTGGTCTTTCTACAGCATGATTTCTCAGTCACCCTGTTCATTTAGGTTTGAAAAGAGCTGTATCACATCGAACACACAACAAACCYTTCCTCAATGAGCATGTGGGATGTTAGAGCATGTTTTTCCTATTCAGCTATCAAAGTTAATTAAGCACACTTGGAGTACATCTCCTTCCCCCAGTTGCTGTACACACAACTATAATAACATATATGATGGGTTTATGGGAAATTGGAGATAGGTACCTACCTTTAAAATAGTTCTCTTTCTCTCAGTTTTTCAAAATAATTCAAATTAAAGATAACTGCTTTTCTATTTCAAGTACTTGCCTATATAGCGTAAGTTAATTAATAGTACATAGTTCTACAATCAGTGAAGTATTTGCTTCATGATCAGTATCACAGCAAGGAACAGTTCATCACAAATAATTTCGTGATTATTAAGTTTCCCTAGACTACCAATGTGATGAGCTTAAAAAATTTAATTTTCYTTCAATACCAGCATGTGACATGGATTCCTTATCGACTATAGCCCAGATTCAACTGTCTATTGAATGGGAAAAGAAATTGTTAGAATGAAGCTTACTAAATTCCTGCTTACTGGTACTTAATACCTCCTTGGACTTTGCTTGCAGTGGTTGCTTGAAACCCAGTGCCCACTGTAGGCATACAACACAATACAACATCCTTCAATGAAACCTATACCTATATTCAAAAATATAGACTGCTACTCTCTACTAGAATAAATAGTATCAGAAAAGTTAGTTTGTGTTTATGGGCATATAATTTTCAAGTATATGACTTCAGCAACAAAGCTAACAAATATGAGACATATTTTTTAGACAGACATATCATCAAAAAGATATCTTGCATGCATTTTACACTACAGCCTTTGCCTAACTGCATTCCTTTTATCTTTTTTTTTTGTTGAAGATTCAGAGCAGGGATCTTTCTTAATTCAAAACCTGAATTCCTAACTACTTGCTTTCTTCACCATTCCTGGTTCTTTCATGTCTCCTGGTCCTAATTTTCTGAGTTGCTACTGTCACTTCTACAGTTAAGGAGTACTAGTATTTCTGGAACTTCTACATTCCACTCTAACTACTGAACAATGAAAAGAAAGCTTAATTCTTCACACTCACCAGTTATGAAACATTTCTTTCTTAGTCTATCAGTTCTGCTTCTTTTAGAACGATGCATGAAGCATTCCTTCCTGCTTTTCCTCCAACTGCTATCTAACAAATTGTGGCACCTGTTTTGAAATATCTCTAGAGAATTTAACAATTAAGGTTCTTTTACTTATTTATGATAATACATTTACAGCTTTTTGGAGTGGTTTTGACTTAATGTACACAAAGTTGACTAGAGGTACTTAGTCATCTTTTCCCTTTCTAAGCATTAGTTGTGGTTAAGGAATGGTATTCCCCAGTTCAGTGCCCCCACAGGTGCTCTCCCAAACCAGACACAGCTCAGTTGATCTTCCCATCTTCTGGCAGAATGGAATTGAGAACTGGAGACACAAAAGGTGACAACCACAGGTTGAGATAAGAACAAGTGACTGGAAAAAGCAATAAGAAAACTAACTGTAACAGCAACAGAAGTTCCACCTGGATACAAGGATGAGTTTCTTTAGTGTGCAGGTGATCACACGCTGGAACAGATTGTCCGGAGAGGCTGTGGAGCCTCCTTCACTRGAGATACTCAAAAACTATTTGGACAGAATCCTGTGCTATGTGCTCTGCAATGTCCCTGCTTGAACAGAGAGGCTGGACCAGAGGACCCACTGTGGTCCCTCCCATCCTTAAACATCCTTTGAAGTCTGAGTCTTTTCTCAGCTATGTCAATGTTTAAGACATTGTATGATTTCAGACCAGTTTTCCTTTCTAACTGCCCACGGAACAATTTTTTACTTGTATTTATTCTGCACCTAAACTACAACAGGCAATCTGATTTTGAGAGTTAAATCTCTCTTGGTACATTTTTTCCAGGCCATTTGCTGGGTCACTTGTTTCTGAACAGCCAGACAGGATGAGACTAAAGACAGATGAAGCTCTTCTAACAATGGCCAAGAATAAGTGCCCAGAAAAGAGCTCAGGAGTAGAACAAGCCTACAACAGTACTTCCCCAGGGTAGGTTCACAGCAATCCAAGATTTTAAGCCAAGATGAATAAACAAATCATCTTTATGGGCTTCACAAGACACACCTGAAAACAACAACTCTTCTCTCCACAACTACCTGAAAGGAGGGTGTAGTGAAGTGGGGTTTGGTATATTCTTCCAGGTGGCAACTGACAGGACAAGAGGAAATGGCCACAAGTGGTGCTTGGGGAGGTTTAGACTGGATATTGGGAAAAATTTCTTCCCTGAAAGGATAGTCAGGCACTGGCCCATGAAGGTGGTGGAATCACCACCCTGAAAATGTTCAAAAGGCATGTAGATTGGCACACAGTGATGTCACATGGTGGTGAGCACGCTGGGTTAATGGTTGGACTCAATCTTAGAGATCTTTTCCAGCCTTAATGATTCTGTGACTCTATGAAAATGACAAAAGTGCTTGTTTGTTAATCAGGCTCCTTACAGTACAACTACTGCAGTAGTTAATATCAAATTCAAGACTATGTTATGTTCCTGTATCTTCAGAAAATCTCTCATCTGTGATTGAGACATATTGCTCTGTGATCATTTGCATGGATTGCATTCACACAWTCTACTAGTTTCCCTGTTTCCCTGTTTTAGAAGAGTCAGACCTTCTACATCAAAAATGTTTATTTGAGGGTCTCACATGTGACTCTTTCTCTATTTAACTTCAACACATCACCTGTATCTTTAATCCTTTTCCCAGCAGCATGATTTCCATGTTGCTGCCAAAATCCTAAAGCAGCATTTAGGCACCTGTCAAGACCAGCAAAATGTAACAAGGAAAGAGCTTTAACTGTGTGCTGGTTTTGGCTGGGGTACAATTAATTTTCTTCCAAGTAGTTGGTATAAACCCAGTAGAATGTTAATTGTGTTTGTACTTACAGAAATGAATGTATTAATAATTTTGAAACAAACCAACAAACATTGGAATTGGGAATGTTTAGATATTCACTGTAGTCATGGCGTGATGAGGCAGTACAAACTAATTTATACACTACCTGACAATAAGTGAAATTAGTGAAAACTAAATAACCTATTTGATTTTGTTTCAAAAATATTAGTAAGTTTTTTTCTTTTAAAATGCTACCAATTATGTCATTAACATTATAAAGGCAGATAATCAAAATCAGTTAAGTGCCATTCAATGTACTTAACTGTGCATCTTTTGTCCATTTGTTTACTTTTATTATAAATGTAAGCTTAGTTTGCCAAATGTTGCAATTCTTCTGTATCAGAAAAATGGATGAAAATGCTGAATCCACCACACCAAATAGAAGTATCCCAGTAGGAGTATGTTAGCTCTTATGTTTCCCAGTCTTCATTCTTTGTAATCAGGAAAGAAAATATATTTGAAAACTTATTAGTGCTCAGATTAGGCCAGTAATCATCATTTGCCTTAAAAATTAGAACTGAATGCTCCATGGTGTTGAAAGTCTTTGTTTCAACAGTATGAAAGGAAAAAAAAAAAGTAGAAAAGCATTGTTGGTAGAAAACAGAAATTTATCAAGGTGCTAGCAGTTCATACATGCTCAGAACAAAAACAGATGTTAATCGCCTTAAATGTTCAAATAAAAATGTATAGATTATTATACTGTTCGCATTTATATTTTAGCAAAGATGTACCTTTGCAGAGTTAAATCATTGAGACAACATATATAAATGATAATATGGTTAGAAATCACATGGTGTTAAGTTAGAAATTCTGACTTTCTTTTCCCCCATCCAAATGACTAACTTTAGGAACACACATCATTCCTCATTTCCATGTAATTTCCTCTTTTCATTCTAACGTTTCCCTTCTCCATCTTTTCTTGTCACTTTCTACAGTTTTCTTCTCCCACCCTACTAGCACTTTTCTTCTGTGATTCACAAGTAGAAGGGAATCAGAGTAAGTTACTAACTTAGGTGACTGAGAATCATAATCGGCCACAAATGAAGTGAACTTCCACGGAACGGAATCGATCTCAAAGCAGCACATCTGAGATGTATTTTCAGACAAGAAGAAAAATTCCTACATGAGCAGTCATTGCGTGACCTAAGACAGTCAAGTCATTATAAAATAACAATTCCATCATCCTAAGATAACTGGGTAAACAGGGTAAGAAAGGAAAAGAAAGCAAGCAGGCCATTTCACTCTCAGGGAAGACACAGAATATGGCAGCAAAATCAGAGAGGACTGCRAATCCATTCAGCAAGGACAACTCACGCTGGAACACATGGGGTGAGACAGACCACCTAACTTAATTATTTGGAGAACTTCAAAGGACTCAAAAAGGAAGGCAACTGACCTTCTCCAGTGAGGCCTCCTGACCTACATGTAGGAAAAGACAGGCGAACACTAAAGGAAACATCCTGGCAGTGCTTTTATCTTTTATTGAGACATAACTGATTATACAGGCTGACCAGCAGAGGAGAGCTGCCTGAGCTAAAAAGGCTGGATCCCAAATGGGGCACCAGTGAACACAGACCATCTGCAACAGCCGTAGAGGCAGCATTCAATTAACAATGTGGTACAAATGCAAATTGATAGACCACAAGAGAACTGAACTCACACAAACACATCAGTTCAATTCTCATGTACAAGTGGTAGGCCTCCTGGAAACGTGTGAGAAGAATGCAGTCASAAAGAGTTCTGAGAACGTTCTTAAATCAAAGTTGGTCTCTTGAAAACATCAACACAATTTACTGTGTTTACTGAAATATCTGAGCTGTTGGCAAAGTTGTGGAAACAGCAGAGGCAAGTGTTAAAATTACTGCAAAACCAAATGCATCAGGGATCAACATGCAATTTATGAAGTCCAAAGGAACCCCACTTCAATTCTCAACTTTAAAGATTTGTTCCTGATTAACTCTTCTATATGCTAGCTTTTCAGTATACAAACAGATACATTTAACAATTTAAATCTCATTAAAAAATAGAGAAACATTGAAAGATACCTATTCTATAAACACGCCAAAAAAATATACATTCAGTGAACCAAGGGCATTTCCTTGCAGATTTACCTGTAAGAGACAGCTGCAGTTCAGCTAATTCTGAATGTCTATAAAACCAGACACACTACTATTTTATCATCACCCAAACCTAAGACTACTGTAATTAACTCCAATACCAAATTTACTCAGRGTAATGCAAAATGTAAATATGAAGGGTAATGCAGTCTAGTTTTTGAGTACAGTGGTTTCACACTAGCTTAAACCTGTGAAATTCTGGAAAGTTGAAGTTTCACTCTCCCTTTCACCTGGTACTCCTACTTACTCCCTTATGTCAGCACTTGTTTTTGTACTGTGACAACATTCAGCAATCCAATTTCAGTTAGGACTATTTTAAAGTTTTCCGCAAATCAGTTATYTGCATGTTTTTCACTCCAGAAACACAGGATTGCTAGCACAGATGCAGAGAGATGGACGGAAACATGCCTCACTCTGTCATAYACCAACTTGAAAATATAACTTCAATGAAAATCGAAGTTTCTCTAAATTTACAGAAAAATCAGCAGTTAATAAAAAGCTGGTTTGTGGCTGGAAACTTGCATTTGCTTAAAAAAGATACTCAAGGAAAATCTGAAAATAAAAGGTTTCATACAAAAAAAAAAGCCATGAGCAGACTTTCTACATTGTAAGGCATTTCAATTAACCACAAATATCTGCACAGCTTCAGCAGACATTTGCAGGGATTTAGACTTAATATCCCACTGCATTCTACTTCGAGAAACAAGAAAAAAACCCACATTTAGAGAGGCTGTTATATATACTAATTAGAATATCAAAGTAATAATCAAAAGGCAATCAAAACCAAGCAAGATTATTTACCCTAGTGTTATGATTATTCATACACAGGTGCAATTCAAGCAAACATATCCTTTGGTGTGAAACAACACACAGTTTTTATATAGCAACAAAACTGGAAGTCACAACTATTACATGTGAAAGTGACAAAAGAGTAGCATAGTAATAATAATAAAAATAATAAAAATTTGTAGATTAATATAGTTGTGAGCAACTTGTGGTGGTTATTTGGTCCATCACCTCTGCTCAAAGCAGGATCAAATTACAACAGGGTCAAAGCCTATCTAGCAAAATTCTTACCATGTTCAGAGATGGGTATTTCACAACCCGTGTGAACAGCTTGTTCCAGTGTTTGACCATCCCCCTGATAAAAAAAAAAGTTCCTTAAGATCTAACTAAAATTTCCCATGCTCCTTGTGATTGTTGTCTCTCTTCCAAACACCATGTACCTTCACAAAAAAAGTCCAGCTGGATATTTTTAYAGCCTCCCATCAGGTAGTCGAAGACAACAAACAGATGTCTCCTCAGACTTCTCAAAATGAAAATGCACAATTCCCTCAGCCCACAGTACATGATGTACTCCAGCCATATTCCTCTTKGGCGGTATTTCACTGAACTTACTCCAGCATGCCAAAGTTGGAATCATCTAGTATTGAGAAGCTTTGAACTGGAATGCACAATCAGACAAAATTACTGGCCTTTCAAATAAAACTTTCTTTGAAAATAAATACATTTTAGCAATACAAATGTTAAGTTGGATGCTCAAGAAAAATGCAGGCTACACTTAGAAAATAACTGAACATGCCCTGAAAAGCAATAATTACAGCAACTAYTGGTATAGTGAGAGCTGAATTCAACTCAAATTTTCAATATAACTGAGCACTAAACATATCTTACAAGCACCACCTATATATACAGATCAGATTATGTGTTCTTCATACATACACACTTATAACAAACATTATGCACCTTCAGTTCTACTTATATACTTTAAATATATGGAGGACTTAGTCATCATAGGCGGAGACCTTATGTATAACCTGGCTGAAATCCAAAAAAAGGGGTATGGTTCTATAGTATCTGAATTTATTTAGGATTATTCTAATTTGAAGAGTATCTAGACAACAAATTGCAATCATAAAATTGGAAAAATTCAGGACTACATCAAACAATAAAACTATCATTAATAAACATTTGCCACCTCTGTTGAAGTTGTACGTATTTGACAATCACTAAACTTGCTGGAACAGTTTCTAACTTGCACAAGTCTGCAAAACAATTAAAAGAGACTTGCACATGAAAGAACAGCAACCCAAAATTCTACTCTTATATAGGAACTTTGCTATGCAACAAAAACATACACAAAGTACCTGGTTCMGTTTTAAACTTTCTTTGGGCTAACATGATCTTTTTTCCCCTGAGGACTGCAGACCAAACTTTAAAATGACAGAACCTCTTACTGAMACTTGAAAGCTGTTCCATAATACTCTACAATAGACTTTGCTAGACTACATGAGAGAAAGTAATATTTTACTCCAAGTATTATCAATGACCCATAAACTCAATCTATAAATGGGGAGAAAAAATTAACACACAGATGCAGATTGATTCCTGAAAATAAACAGTCTCTGTTTATAGAAATATCTATCTATTAACATCTACAGATACTTATATGTACATAAAGATATAAAAGGATTCAAAATTTCTTTTTTTTTAAACCAGAATACATTGCAGGATGATAACATCAGCCAGCAAGAAAGTAACATCAATTTAAAAAAAAAMCAAAATTTAAGGAACCCATTTTAGCAAGGAAGAGATGCTCCTAGTAGCAAAATGTTTGGCGATTAAAGGCTTTTCTTCCCTTCRCAACTAAAATTAAGTATTTCTCTGTCTCTGCAACCTAGTCTGCCAATGAATGCAAGCAAGGACTATAAGCTCTTTCATGCTGTCTACCCTATGTCCTCCAGCCCCTAGTTCTCTGTTATCTTTTGAAGTTTCAAGCGGGAATTCATACGGGAGTTTCCCATATGTCTTCTCAACACTTAACTTACATTGCAAGACAATTCTGGGATATAGAAGCTTGTTAAATCAAGGCTTGAACAATAAACAGGACCTGCTACACAGAATATTGTCAAAGTAACAAACCCAGCGGGTGCTAAAGGGTGGTTGCCTCCAAAACGCTGCATCTGTTATTTTATCTAAAACCATGACCTTTTAGTAACTTAATTACCTCAGCAATAATACAGAAATCTACCTAAATAAAACGATAATGCACATAAAACCTGCTTAGATTTATTAAACTACTAGCTGAGTCACATATTACTCAAATGTTTATCATGTCCACATAGCTCAAAATAAAAATAGTTTAATTCAAATTAATTTTGTTGATTTCATAAGGCTATGACTGAGAACCCAAGAAGTAAAACAGTATTTGAATCCTGACAGAAAAAAAAAATTAAAAATCAAATTAAGTTGCAGCTCATTTAGATTAGGGAGTCTAACATAGCGCTTTTGACTTGCTTTATGCATATTAACCTAATGTAAATTTCARCTTGAGTCCCAAAAGAGCAGAAGACAGGTTTCTAGTGATCATACTGAATCTTTTGCATATAGGCATCTGGTTATTTTTAAATACATAGGAACAAAAGAAAACTTGATCCAGAYGCAAATCCTCTGCAAAAGCACTACAAGGCATTTCTTTAAAAAACACTTCAACAGCTGTAAACACATATGCAGTWATGGTTATTCATTTGTTCTTCATATTTTATGGATCTTACTTTATACTGAATGGAATCAAATTACAGATTCTGTGCTTTGATGAAAGCCACCTATATGCTGCATCTCTAAAACAGTATTTCGCTGAATCACTTCAAGTAATGTAACAATATTGTATAACTACATGCAATGACTTTGTCAGCTTAATGCYCATCCCTTCTCACTGCAGCAGCAGTACTAGAAATAAAACAATAACAAATAAAACCTACTGGCATTCTTCATCTATTTTACTTAAGTTATGTTAATTAAGTCGTCCTTTAACTCAGCCAACAGAGCATCACTGCAGCACTGAAAAACCCATCTTGTGGAGCCCCTCAGGAATGTGTCTGCTAGGCCTTCAGCATAGAATAACATGTAAGTACTCCAAASTTTTAAGACCTCTCTCTTCACAGAGTTTTCTGGTCAAGGACCTCATTCCTCTTATCAGGCTTGTATGCAGGAGGTGTTGGTAAGAGGGACAGTAAGTTTCACATACCTTCTCACCCCAGCCTCACCAAACCCCTTCCTATTRATGCTGTCTACCTCACCTACCAACAATTCCACACTATAAGCAAGCAAACCCAGAAACATTTGTATGGTGTCTTCCTTTCCACTCTGCTTTTATGTGTTTCTGACTGAGAGACTGAGTGGGAAACTTCTGCCTGGTCACTAATATGGGAGGTACAGCCAGGCAGCCAAAGGCTTCACACACCAGAGTTCAACTGGTAACTGCCCAACAAGTTATTGAAACAAGTGTGGTTTTCACTATCATGAAAACAGAAGAAATGTCATTATATCTTATTCCTTTTACAGATCCAAAGAAGTCCTTTATGTAGTTCAACTGTCTTCCYTGAGCTCCAGTTGCTCTCTAATCAGTCCCTTCTGTACAGCCTTTGCTCAGCTGCTGAGGACTCCCCCAGTTATTGGCACTGCATTTCATGAGCTTTTCCAATGTGGTAGCTTGACTTGAGCAAGCAGTTAAATATTTTTCCCACTACCACACAAATGCAAATACACTGCCTGTACTGGTCCTATAAAACCTCAAAATRTTTTTCAAGCTGAGCCTTTAGTACAGCAGCACTATAATTATGCTGGCAGATAAATTCCCTTCCACTTTTTCCCTGGTTTTCTTCCTCCCTTCTCTTTTATACATCCTGACCCTCTCCCTGCCCTTAAAAAGACAAAAGAACAAAAAAAAGGAGGGGAAAAAGAAACCTGCTTTTCTTCTTTCCACTTTACTCCATATACCTGCTCTATTCYGCATTTTGTAAAAGTTCCCTATTTTAGATTCCTTTTCCTTTATTTATTCTGGGCATTCTCCATTTCCTATTTCCTCCTTCCTTTCCTAGCAGCTGGGCTCCTCARTGGAACTTGTTCTGCCCTTTTGAGAGATTTGGGKTTTTTTTCCTATTGGTAGAAGACAAAAGAGCCAGCTCTCCCTAGTTTTTCACTTCCTTATCACTCAAGAGCATACAAGTTCCTTTCGGAGTTGATAATCTTCCGTGTCTTCTTGTGTAACGGCTGTCAAGTCAGTATTTTAAATAATCCATTTAWAGTAGAAATTATTGATCAGGTTATTTATGTGACAACTGAACTCTGCAAGATAGGATTATCTGCAAACAGGCAACAATCGAAGAATGACTTCTAATAGGGAAAGAACTTCACTTAAAAAATTATACAAACTCTGGAACATATAAGGAAATRTGTCTAGGAAAATGTTCTAGAAAACTCYTTTTCATGTAATCACTAAGGGTCATCTCGCCACAAAGAAAAACTGCCAATTTTTACTTATTTCTGCACTGCAAATTACTTCGTTTCTGCCTGWGATTAAGTTTAGATTACAGTCTTACAGCCATTAGTTCCAGCACTATTAGTGAACTGAAAATTACATAAAGGGTTTTTTTCATCTTCTATTTTTTGTGTGAAAGGAACACACCATTGCAGATGTCAAATCATGTGCTGCTATTACTGAGTCTAGAGATCACACATCTGTTCCAAATAAATGGTCTAGTTATCATAGTAGTCTTGCCAGCAAACATGACGTTCTTAAGTCAACTAGGATTTTCAGGTTACAAGGACAAAATTGAAAAGACAGACAACTTAACAAACTGACACTCCCACATACAGTCTGTGTAATCCACAGTTGACCTGCCATTTGTTTCATTACTTGTACACAGAATTTAACACTTTAAGTATGGCTGTAATCATATAATGAGATTTACTAAAGCCAGACTTTGTGTGAACTAGTCCAACAGTAGCACTTTGATCTACTTGTGAAACACAGCGAGTACTTTTCAAATGTTTTGAAACTAGCAGAAACAGCAGCATTAGCAACAATACATTTGAAATGTTCTACCACATTTTGAAAGCATACAAAATGCTAATAATTACCTAGAGTTGACTCCAATATTCCATAAAACAGAGGCRTGTCATAATTTAAAATATAGAATGACTAATGCATATATATGTCTGCAATGATTTGCTACTAAATATTTCCTCTCATAAAACCAATAGATTGCGTAACATTTTGCAGTAAACACTGCATTTATAGCCGTGAACTAATGGGTATATAATTGTTTCAGTGAAAAAACAGTTATATTGTGTTGCAATGCACCAGCAATCCACTCAGTGAATTAGTACTGCGATCCCAYGTTTAACTGACTTCAAAAGGGCCATTACATAACAGAGATAAAACAAAATTTTAAAATAAAGGTATGTAGGAACAAAAGGAGAGCAGAGATCACAAATTACAATTGCAAATTCTGTCGATGATCTGTGCCAGTAAATAGAGGTGTCATAAATAAAAGGTTTATTAAGTTGCTACTTTACTCCATCACATGGCCTAAATAATGAACAGACTACAGCCTGAAATACGTATTTCTGCTTAYTCCTCTGTCAAGAAACTCAAGAGGTGAAATGGTACAGATGAAAAAGAAGTAAGGAATCTGTGCAAACACATGTGTAAGATACAACATTTTCTGGGGAAATAAACACTTGTTTAGAGAAAATTTTAGTATAAATTACGAAATCCTTAAAGTTCACATACAGCCAGAGTGTCTGGCCCTCAACCATAATGAATCAAAAGTGAGCAAGACACTTGCACAGAGCACTTGCACACACTTCAAACACCTACCAGCATCAATCTTTTCCTGTATTAATCTTCTATACTGAGGTTATAAAAGAACATTTCCAAAGTCTTATCACAAAGGACCTCTCTACTCTCAACACATCAGCTTCACTGAAATTTGGCATTGCACTGTACTTTCCAACAGTTACTACTGCAGTAACAGTTAAAGTTAAAAGGCACACACAAGTACTTGCATCTGTCTGCATTTCCATACAGAAACACTCATCCATCCACACCTCCGCAGAACACTCAGTTCACATTTGTGACACTTCACAGCCAGAGGCAAGGACAGTTTTAACTTCAAGAATCCCAAAATACTCCAAGTTGGACAGGAYCCACAAGGATTACTGAGCCCAAGTCTTCAGTGAATGGCCTGTGTGGGGACTGAACCCACAAGCTSAGCATTATTAGCATCGTACTCTAACCAACCCAGATTCCATGGTTTCCTGCACCTTCTTAATTACCTGTCATCTGCATTTGCTTTCCCTCATTTGTTCTACATTTTGATTCCCTACCATTATCCTTGTATTCAGACTAAAYATCAGTTCTCATCCAGTATACCACCAAACAACCTGCCTGTTTCTCTTTTCCTTCCAGACAAAGACATTGATAATTTCTCCTTCCTCACACTTCAAAAGAAATTCTAATCAAAATACCACACCTTTGCCCACTGAGACTAAAAGACCTAAGTATTTTCACAACCTGTTTTTCATAAGCAGTTTGTTTCTTCCACTAGCAAATCAAAACTAATTTCTTCTTCAAAACCGGCAACAGTTCTTCAACTGAAAATCAATTTCCCAACCTCCCAGCTAATTTTAATATCACTTAGCCCAGCTTGTAAACATAGTCATATTAAATGTGCTGCAAAGTGCTTTTTTGTTATTTTATTTTCTTCCCATTTTCTCTCTGGAGGCATTCAAAACTTGACTGGGGAGTTTGCTCTAGCAAGTCTGAGGGCAACATATCCAGAAAGACAAAAGGTTATTTTAGTAATGTAAACTGAAAGGCAATACACTTGGCTAGATTTGGGCCATGAAGTTTGATTCCAAGTAGGTCAAGACCTTGACTACTGTCAAGATCTGAAAGCAATCTTAAAACCTACTTGAGTCAGGGCAGATCAGCGAATGGCTGTTTTATTAATGGGACCAGAGGAAGGAATGCAAGAAAGCAACAAAGCCAGAACAGGACATATGTTGAACATGACAGGAAAGTTCTGAAAGAAAAAAAGATGGTAAGAAGGTAATGAACAGAGAGGCATCTGGAARGATGATGTGACAAAGCTGTTTACATTCCTGCTCTCTCCTTATTTYAAGCCCATTTTATTTCCAGAATCCTACTGAGTTCCTGTTTCTGCCTGTAAATTCACCTCATGCTTCACTAGTGTGTGAAAGGAATGCAGCAGTATTTTGGTGTTGTAGTAAAAGACRAAAATTCATTTTCTTACAACACTAGAAATAAAACCATTTAGAAACAGTAAGGTACACTCTCCCCCCACTGTCTTTGACTAAGAGTGTCTTCTTTTACTTGTAGGTTCAAAATAGCTATCTTTGTGTGTGCATCATTCCTAATAGAAATTCACTTTTACAATTTAAACAAACCTTTTTCCTACTACCTGCTGTGTAAGCTTACCAAACGAGCCTATAAGCCCATTTAACCTTGTTGCTGCATCTTGTRTGCCTTTATCAAGAAAGCTTTAATATTGTTTTTTTTTCCCTTAGTTGCTCTTTCTTCTCTTTCAAGTGCCATCAGTGACAATGATTTCCCATCTCATCTCCATGACAGCAAGAGGATGTCCATCAATTTTGTTTGCATAGTTTCTTTCTCTAAAGGCTCAGTGAGTAACTGGAAATTATGTCTAGGTGAGAAAGACTGCACCAAAAAAACAGGTAAGTATTCTAGAATCACTGTAATGTATTGCAAAGAATTAACTATTAGAGGAGAAATTAGACTTTCTTTTTAACTGGAAATAAGTTCAGATTGTTTTCAACCCATAATACCACAGTAATAATTCATGTATGTTTACTACCTCTGAATAGATACTTCTCTCTAACAGGGGAAGCAATTAAGATGATATTTTGCTTAATAATGGGATTTCTTAAAATTTCTTCTTTACCCTTTTGAACTAATATTAAATAAACAATAAAACACCCTAATCATTTAGGTTATTTTAATTTGAGAAGAAGCAGCAACATGAAATTTAAATAGCAATGGAAACCAAAAAGAAGTGGAAACAGAAGGCAAGTCTTCTAACATTACATATATACTAACTCCTCAAGTACCAGAGCAAATCTTAGTAAGAAACACAAGAATTTCCGGCATAAGTAATAACAGTTCTCATTAAACAAATTTAGACATCATTAAATTATGCAAAAAAAAGGCATGCTGATCCATGATATATTTAAGTTCCTCAGGGGAAGAAACTTGCATTCTGCAATTAACTTTATTGGTAAGCAATGAGATCACAGAGCAGCTGTTAAGAAAGGCTAACCTGACTTGTGAGCTTGTATCATCCAGTTTGATGGAAGGACCAAATGTACTGGCACACCCTCGTAACTAGTTCTAGAAGACATTCATTCCAGCAAAACAGAATGCATTGGTCTCAACTGGCTGAAGTTTAACGACCTGACAAAAACAAAGGACCATAACATTTCAGAAGTTCCAGTCCATGAATCTTAACGAAYCAAAGTGAATTTAAAAAAGGAAAAAACCAAACTAACACAATCTCCCAAATATAAAAACGTGTTATATGCAAGCAATATATAATTAAATACTCAGCAATCTAATGGCCAGACAAATTGATTCATTCAAATTATATTAAAATATCTTAAGTATGACTGAAATCAAAGAGAATATTTAATATAAACCACCCATGTTGCACGTTTACTTTTTAAACTGTTGTTCCACACGTTTAATCACTGAAGCAGCCAAACAGTTCTTTGCACTAATGTTTTTAATTAAACAAGACACATTATGGTGCATTTTTATGTAAGAAGAGATGGAACTTAATGAGCTTAATCCAGACTCTGAATTTTAATAAATTACATTATGCTTAAAAGCACATTGGCTACAGTTTTCAACTATAGTAATTTTTACCTTTCTGCTCGCATACTTCATTTCTGAAATTGAAAGGTAGCAAAAGCATGTGAAACTTTGGAAAAAAAATACAGTTGACATTATTAAATACAATACTTACAAAGACATGCTACATAAACAAATAAATTTATCAAAACACATTCTATTTTTCAAACTGTGCAGTTCATTAAAGAATAAAAGCTCAGTAATTACATGAGCTGAACAGCCTGTTTCTAGTCACAATATCCTTCAAGGGTTTAAACCAAACATAGTTCATCTTACAGTTATTTTTACACAAACTGAGGCAGGAATATGTTCCCAGTCTGATTGCTGGAATGTCTTTGGCCATCTATTGTCCTCGGCCAATATTCAGATCTTAGCTGAATTTTGAATTCTGAGTCCAGGCCTATCCAACTACCTAACACAGAAAAAAACTGGCCAACAAGTTCACAGTGGATACCTCTAGGACAGCGGGGGGCTGCAGCACAGAGCAGAGCCTGTTCCACATCCAGGGGACTGGGGCAGCCTCGCAGCAGTCCCCAATACCAGCATGGAAGTCATTCAGAAGGTGGAGCCAGGCTGTTTACAGGACAAGAGACAACAAGAGCAAATTGCAAAACAAAATGATCAGAGACRATATAAAGTCTGACATTCAGAGGATGGCCCAGCAGTCAGTGTTGCCTCTATCCTTAGAGTTTGTACAACCTGCCTGGATATAGCTTTTGTATCCGTTATGACCTCCTTACTGACTCTGATTTATGAAGAACTTGGGAACAGAAATGAACTGAGGTCCCCTCCTCACATATTATTCTGTGGTTCTTTACATGCAGTATCTCTGTTCAACCAGAAGTTACAATATTTGACTAAATTCAGGCTTTAGCAAAATTGTAATTACAATCTCCAAATGACCTTCTTTAAAACAAACAGTAATTTAAAGAAACCTTTTTCTCCTCTGCTAACTGCCTGTCCACTGAAGATCAGGGACAATATGATCTTGTTTTCGTTCTGTACATCTCCTCAGCATGACAGAGGACCATCAGTTTTCCTGGSTTTGTGGATATTTAAACCATTAACTGTATGATAAAGGGCACCCAAGGTCACTTCCCCTTAGGTATTTTCAGTCAAAAACACTTCAGCTACACTGCAGCAATTTAGTATTGGTTGCTCATCCAGGACCTACTACAGATGCAGGAGAAGGAGCAAAGTGGTTTGATGAGCAGAAAGCATCAAGTGCTGTTCAAAAGTAAAGCTTTTCTATTTCTCCAAGAATGGCTTCAAGTAATTGAAATATAAAGCTGCTCAAAGACCTTCTACAGAATTTGGTTGAGCAGTCCACAAGCTATTGCAAGTCACTGGGCAGATGATGCCTTCTAACACATTATGGCATGCAGTTAATTTGCTGTAAATCAGGTCCTGACAAACTTCAAATATGCTTCTGAAAAGTCTAAGAAATATTATTTCCCCACCCTGCATAGTCATAACAACTGCACAACCACATCACAATTGCATAACCACATCACAACTGCACAACCGCATAACAACTTAAACTACAAAAAGAGACATCACGTATTACTAACCTACACAAAAATATTTACCTCATGGTCAAGAGTTCAAAAAAATTATGTGACAAAACTCACAGAACCACCACAAAATAAACAAATACTACCATCTTTTACAGAAAACAAAGTAAAAACATTTTAGTATTCCMAAGTGAGATTAAAACTCAGTATTGTGAGTTCACTGGCAAAATATTGATAAGTATCATGGTTTAGGAATGGCATTCCCAATTTAGTACTCCCACTAAAAACAAATCCTAGCTGATCCCTCCCCATCCGTGCTCCAGTGAAAGAGACAARAAAAAGATTATGGGTTCAGATAACAACAATTTACTGCAAACAGCCATGAGATAAGAAAACAGACAGTAACAGCAACAGTATTAATAGTAAAAGTGTACAAAAGAGGGTGATTTTTACATGCAAAATGCTCCCCAAGGACCCCAGGTTCCCCTCACGCATCACACCTTTTCTCAACTCGAAGCCACACCCTTCTTTCCAGAAGTGAGAGTTCCCTAGTTCTGACAGCATCAATGAGATGCATGGTAAAGAATAATAACACAGACACTTCCAGATGACTCTAGGATCCACCCCCTGACACTACTGCAGAAAAATTAACTCTGTCCTGGCTGAAACCAGGACAATAAGCTAGCAATCTGAGCAAGTGGCAGAACTCTTTGGAAAAATAACAAAGCCCAGGAAAATTATGGCATGGCTTAAGGCTGCTGCAGTCTAAAGATATCCTTCTAAATGCCTCAAATACACCTGAACCAGCTTGGGTAGCAAAGGCAATGTGAAACTTTCTGTGTCCTGTACATTTACCCTGCTTGGGCTCCCAGCTGCTGAAATATGAATTCAGGTACACCTACATGTGTCTGTATTGCAGACATAGTTTCAAATTCATTTAGTTTTGATTGATATCTTGTTAAACCTCAACCTAATACATCCCTTGGTTTATTTATTCTCCACTTTGATGCCCATCTATTTCATCACACTGCCTTTAGGTCTACCAATGCACACCAAAAAGTGAAGTTTCCAGATCATTTTTACATCATTTTTACATCCACTTTGCATAGCAAAGTAACAAAGTACAGTGGACCTGTACATTCTACTAACAGTTTTGCATGCTTGTTATCACAAATTTAAGTCTAACGTGTCTCCCCAACTTCCACAAGTATGCTTCTCAAATACTCTGAAAATACTGAAATTCAGTAAAATTCTATCATCTTTTCAATATCCAAAAGAACATTTTAGTGTGCTGAGCTTCAAGTATTAGGGAACCAAAAGACCTATAGGAATAGAATGCCCTAATGCTAGCCAACTACCTTGAAATCCCCTTTCACTGAAGTAAACAATTTAGGAGAAAAGCAACYAGAAGTACTTTTTCACAAGCTCCCTGACAGAAAGCATAGTTACAAAGGTTTATGAAGACCCAGATACACAGCAATTAAAAGATAACCATGCACCTATTTACACAGTTGTAAGAGTAGTTCCAAAGTCTCAGTCTTTTGGGAGCCAGCTGTTGGATTGACACATGCTTTACTGCCCACAGCTGAGGATCTGGGTCTTGTGCAATCCAGTGCCCTCCAATTCCATTGGGAACCCAACACTTCTCTCGTAGCTCAGTCCATCTTCGGGGTTATCCAGGATGTGGTTACACAACATTTTCTCTGACACTGCAAGCCAGTTTAAGAAGTTACCCTGTCTGTTCCCTTTCCCTCGCACCACTTGTTCCACATGAGACAAAAAAATTAATTTTCACTTAGGTCACTTGTGACACAGTTTACAGCTTAGCCCTACAAAAAACTACTGTGTTTACACAACTGAGGGAGTAATAAATACCAATGTTTGTGAGAGGCTGAAGAAAAAGAAGYCTTGAGAACCAGAGACAGTTTAAGAGTATAGTTAATACAGATCATGATACTACTCCATCATACTCTTAGATCTCCGTGACTTCATGGTTTATAATTCCCTCTCCACAATTTATAAACCTCTCTTCCATTAAGAATTAATGGGGCTTTTTTTCCTCCATTGGTCTTTGTCCTCAAATGCTCTTCCATTAGTCTCATAGTCAAATTTTACCTGACACATAACTCAGACACCACCTGCAGCCATATCTCCATAACGGAATCYATACAAGTAATCCTGTAATTTTATGCTGAAGTTAAAAGGCCTCCCAATCTAAATGCACTTGCATAACTGAGGCCTCTAAAAACTGTTTGATAAATACAGGTACCAAACTTACCTTGTATTTATGTATCAAGATTGGATATTATCAATTTACTTTAGAAATACTGGACTCTGCTAGAAATCCAAGCTGCAGCCAGTGGTGTGACATGTCGAATACTGATGAACATTTTGGTCATAACTATGAAATCCTAGTAATAAAGCAAGACAAATGGATAGCAGAGATCATTAGTATTCATTTAAAGCATACTAGACCTGTGCACTAACATTATTCTTCTAAGATATTATCTGCCCCCACAAAATAATCCCTCAAAATTCTTGCATTATTTGTGGTAAACAGGATGATGTAGACTAGGCAAAAAAAAAAAAAAAAAAAAAAAAAAAAAAAAAAAAAAAAAAAAAAAAAAAAAAAAAAAAGAAAAAAGGCCTCACAAGCAGATTTAAACTGATTTGACAGCCACTGTCATTAAATGCTACAAAAAGAAAAATCCTTGTGACCAATGAAGACACGTAAGAAAGTGTTTTTAAATTTTTAATTATACATGCAAATAACTTTAATCACAACACTATGAATATGTATAATAAATCCATTTACTCAACACACCTGTAAAAGACTTTCTTAAGTCGTGCAAGCTATTGCAGCTGCTGAAGCACATAAGCAGAATGATAAATGTAAAACCAGCTAAACCAGCTCCACTGGACTGTCAAATAAAAACCACACCATGAACAACACACAGATCAAGAATTGGGGTAAATACCAGAAAAGGTCCCACACCTGCATCTGGGGATGCTGGCAGAGCAAGAAATACCACACCATATACATTTATGCAAGTATATAGCATTTTCAAAGTCCTAGCCTGAAAAGAACTTCGGTGATAACTGGTCTACATGAGACGAGCAGGATCAAAATGGAGAGCTAGCCAAACAAAGAAAAACAGAAGACAGGTAACAACTGATGTCAACAAATACAAAATTATAAACTCCTGAAAGAATAACTTGCACTTAATCCCACATGACATTAAATTTTAAACCAAATGTAAGCAGATGAGCAAAACAACCATTCACAGGATGTGCAGCTCAACAGAATCTCTGCTAAATACAGGCACGCGTGAGACAAGAAACAAAGCGCTCCAATGAAAAGAGGGAAGGGATTGAAAACATTCTCAACTCACCTGGAATATTGTCTTTCATGGCACCACAAAAACCAGAAAAAAAACAGAATCAATTCATTGATTCATATGAGCTATAAACAAGTACTAAAGACTCTAAGAAAAAAGAAAATACACACACACATATATACCCCCTCCCCCGACCTCCGCAAAAAAAACAACCWCACCAGAAGAAAGCCAAGAAGACAGAAAATCAAAGCATCAAGAGCTAATGCCTCCCTACCTAATAAAAGGAAATGTGCAACCATGATTAAAATGCAATCTACTAACAGCAAAAGGCACCAGGTAATACTGTTGTGGGAATCATTGCCAAAGACAGATGCAGAGACAACTTACCTCATAAAAGAACAATGCTTTTATTGATTTTAAATCAATAGTTGCCTGCACCAGATTGGATTTTTTTTTCCCTGCAAATCAGATTTAAAGATTTAGCTTTGACTGTGTGATACAGTAACTACATAACCAGAATTAGATGGACAACTGCCTTCTAGGCAAGTCGCTCCACATAACACATGGGGGTTATCACTGTCCATGTGAACCAGACCTCTCTGCATCCAGTACTGCATAACCCACAGAGCTTAACATCTGAGTGAGGCATCACTGTGTTTCTCTGAGCATCTTGCAGGTTGCAAATGACAATGACAACCTACCTTACACTTGTCGGTAGCTCTCACTGTACTGAGAGGCATACAACCCATTTAAGTGAGAGATACAATGTACTCTCTAAATGAACACAGCATGCAGCAAAAAGCATCTATTTGTATGAGGCAAATAAAACTGGGTAACAGTTCCTTCAGAAGAACTACTATAAAGAAGCTTCTTTGTATATTCACATTTTTGTACCGTTTTTCACATCTCCATGAAGATAGATCTATTTTACGGAATAATATGCTAAATCTCATATTCAGAAATTCAAGAAAGCTTCTCATTCACCTTCTGATAAAGAAATGGTATCTGAAACAAGTTAGAGAAATACAAACGTAAGCATGAGCTCAAATGTTGACTCAGATCATGCTAGTATTACTCATATTAGTCATCTCACTGGGCTCCTGCTGAGAACCCCATGGGATGTACGAATACGTAAGGAACCCACCAGAATCGGTGCACAGCCAGGGTGAGAGGCTTTGAAATAGCAGCTCTGTTAAATCAAAAGGAAATATGTAACTGCGTACTGCCTAATGACAGTGGTAACATTTGTATGCAAGCCCAGGTAAAAAGTAGTGGGAATGTTAAAACAAAAATGCTAGCCTGTAAGAGCATAGGAGCACTAGCACAGGATAATTTGGGTTGAAAGGAACCTCACAGGTCATGTAATTCAACCTCCTACTCTAAGTTCCAGTTACTTTGCTAAAACAAAGCCACCAGATTTTGCCTTCTTCCAGCTGTTTTTTTTAGAATGCAATTTTTTTAGAACAAATACTTGCTTTACTATTGCATGGTCTACTACATTAATTACTTAGTTTTAATGGTCAACTACATTAATTACAAGTTTTGTGACATTTGATACTCTTCTATTCAAAATGAACACAATTACTACTCTCTGTGTTTAATACTACTACATTTCTGAATTTTATTTCCTTTTTAAGGCTCTTTCAGATGAGATCTGAGGTTATTTCTTGTAACTGCAAGCATCGTCRCATAGTTTTTGTTTACATAATTACCATCATACTGCAAAAATGCCCCAGAGCTGAGATAAAAAGACACCAATGGTAAATCAACAATCTCAGTTCAGCAACTGCTTTTCTTCTAACTTCAGAAAGCAGATGCCACTGCCAGTACAACATGATACTAACACTCACTTTTTAGTAGTATTTTGTGGTCATGCATAACATTACCTCCACATGGTTTGGAAATGGTTATTCTACAGAGATTTCAACTTTTTATCAGCCTAATTGTCACTCTGAACACCCACATGTAAAAAGCAGTAGCAGCCTCCTTTCGTTTTCCATTCCGCAGTTCCAGTCACTCTGATTCAACCAACAACGATGTTGGACCATATTCTGCATTCCATGTACTTCTTGCTCATTACAACTTCCCCTCCCAGCAGCAACCGCTGCAGTTGTTGGCTCTTACAAAAATTAAAATCTCTGTAAATAGCTCAAATGTAAGCCTTCTCTGGAAAGTGCACCACTGCTTTAAAACCCTGTTATTTCATACAATAGTACTGAAGTTGTTTAATTCAAAATTCTAGATTTACACCATATAAGTYACTTGGGATGCTTTCTCATCAAGCAGAAGACAGTAGTGGTTACTGTAGTCCTACTGAATCCTCAAATTACTGCCACCAACCCTAAGAAAGGAAGATTAATTGGCATGCCCAAAGAACAACACTGCAGTATTACCCCCACATCAGTTACAAGGAAGACTGAGAAGCAGGGATGGAAAAGAAAGTTAATCCATGTAAGTGATCCAAAATACATTTAAGAGTGCACAGAATCTCTCTACAGTGTTCTGTCAATACTGACTTTCCATAAAAAGAAATTTAAGAAATACATCTTTCTCACCTAAATTATATATACATTAAATTTAACTAACAACAGAAAAATGAGGAAGTAGATAACAAATTGGTAAGCTTTACAAAGCTAAGATGTCAGAAACACGGACCCTTAAACAACTAATCTCAAGTGCAAAATCACACTCAAAACTGTAAATAGCCATTACAACCTCCCTAATTAGGCTTCCTTCTGTCCAGTAACCAAAAGGACTACAGTCAACGTTTTTCAGCATAAAACAATTTATGAACGACCAAGGGAGAGCGTCATTTTCTCACCTGTCACTGACTGCAGAAGTGAGAATTTGAAGACAAGGCCACAATCAAGCTCTATAGATTTCAGCCACAAAAAAAATCTTAGGTTTTATCTGCAATTATTTTCTTAAAAAAAAAAAACTTCTGAAAATTAATTAAATCCATTAACTCACATCCCACAACTAACCGAGTATTTCCCCACGCAGAAGCAATTCTACAAAGACATATAGAGAAAAACTACAAATGTGGTTCCGTGACTGCTCGCCCTCCTTCTGCGAATTTTTTTTTTTTTTTTTAACGGCACAAATAAGTATTCTCGAGGAAGTTCTCCCGCAACACACAGCACCTCCACCGAAGAGGCGCGGCACCCACACTCGCAGCTTCCCCGCCGCCCAGGTCGGCCCCGGCCCGGCCCCCGGGAGCGCTGTTTACCGAGGGGGAGGAAGCGGCGCGGTGCCCCGCTCACAGCGCCCGGCGGGCAGGGCCGCCCCCCCCGAGCGCCCGCCCTGCCCTGCCCGCCAGCGGGAGCCCCCACCCGCGGGACGGGGCGCGGGACACGGCGGTGCAGCCGCCACCCAGCCACCCCCACGGCCCCGCCGGCGGGCGGGCGCTGCCGGCCCCACTCACCGCGGCGGCTGTGCAGCGCGGCGCGCAGGCAGCGTCCCGCCCGCTCCCTCCCCATGCACGGCGGCGCCGGCCGGGGACGCGGCGGCAGCTCCGCGCCCAGCCGCGCTCTGCCGCTGCCGCTGCCTCCGGCTGGGCGGCGCTCCCGCCGCTCACGTCATCGCGCGGCTGCGGGCGGGGCGGGTTCCGCCGCGCTCCCCCCGGCGAGGCGCGCCCGCTCCGCTCCGCTCCGCTCCGAGCTTTCGGGTGCCGCGCAGGGCGGGGTGTCCCTCGGCCCTGGGACAGCGTGCGGCCGCGGGCCACGGCGCGACTCGCCCGTGGAGGCGGCAGCCCTCTCGTCACGGAATCACGGCATACTCTTGAGTTCGAAGGGGCGACGGGCACACTTGGATCATCGAGTCCAACTCCTGTCTCTGCACAGGACCATCCCCAAGAGTCACACATGTGCTTGAGAGCGTGATCGAAACTCACCTGGAATTCTGTCAGGCTCTGTGGGCGCTAGAGAGGGCGTCAGGGTTTTGTCGGCGCGAGAAGCGCTGCTCTTTGCCCCCGCTGCCTGCTCGACAGTCGGTGTGGGCACCCAGGGCTTCTTGTCTCTTACAAGTCTCTGTCTGTAGGAGCCGCGGTGAGGCGAAACCTGGACCGCAGTGAGGCAAAGGGCATGGGACCAGCGAGAGTGAGGGACAGATCTGGCCTTGTTCAGCCCTGGTAAACAAGCAGTGCGTCTTTGCTGCGGTCTGGCTGCACAGTAGTGCGTGTGTTAGCTGGGCCGATGAAAAAATGCACGGTTGTTTCTTAAGAAAAGTGTGTGTGCTACTTCTGTCCCACCTCCTGGGATTTGTTGCACATTTCTGACTTAYGAAATGCACACTTTTCTGTTACTTCCTGTGTAACGAGCTTGTTCTTTCTTTTCTTGTCCATGCCAAGTTAAGTAATGCCTCACCTGAAAGCTCATGAACCGGGTTGTCTCTTAGACAAAGGAAGAACACAAGTTGGGACAGGGGAGAACTATAAAGCCACATAAAMGTTTGATAGATGATGAGTCTCTGACTGCCAGCAGGCTCATGCTCATGACGTTCAGTGCTTTCAAAGCAGGCTGTTACCTGTCAGCTAGCAATTTGGTACTGTCAAAATGTAACTCTTAAGGACAATCTTGCTCGTGCCCTTTCTATGTCGTGATGCATAGTTTTTTATTCTGCAGAAGGAAAGAGTATGCCCATTACCTACAACATCATCTCACAGGAAACAAAATCTAGGCCATTTCAGAACTACAAATTATCTCGCTGGGTACATTGCTTTGTTTTTCTTGAATGTGCRGTGTAAAGATTACCTGGTGATTTTGAAATATAGTCAAGTGCAGCATGTTTTCTTCTATAATGTCTAGTCTTTCCTCTCTAAGAAAGTTTCTGTAGTATTACGCCCCCTACTAGTTTGTTTTTCATGTTTGATGTGACTTCCCAGTTTGCGGTGTGGAAAACTCTACATGTAAACATGCTGCAGTGACACTGAAAATTTCTTCCAAGCAGGAAAAGGAAAGAAACTCCAAAATAAAAATGTTCTGATGCCTCCCAAAAGTAACTACCTAATATACCACTAATATCTAGACCACTTAAAAGTTGAGGAGAGTAGTGTACTACACTGGTGGTGCTTAGTGCATATATTAAGACACACCTCATCAAGATCTCTGTGGATAGGGGAACAAGAAAAGAAGGAAAATAATTCTACTGAAATAGATGACAAATCCTTATATTGTTAAGTTTCAGCAATTCGTCAGGGTCAGGTGTAGTTGGACCTGCAAAATTTCTCAGCCTCAGGAGTGACAAAGCCTCAGCCTCAGGAGTGACACCATCACTTGATGGGATTGTGAAAGTCCAGTCTGTGTTAGGACTCCCTACATGACAGCTTAGCTAATGATTACTGGCATTTTTGTTTACCTTCTATTATAATTAGTTTAAACAAATTTTAGTATAACATAGGAAGAAACTGTATTGTCCTATGAAATACCCTTTTTCACTAGTCTGTTCAGGGTTGTTCATTACTTTTATCAGAGTTCTCACTACTACACCAATTTTTAACAAATTCTTTAAAACACATCTGCACTCAAAGATTGTGAACATTTCAGGTTTGCATCAAACTACCATTTAAGCATCCTCATTTCCTTTCCCTTTGCTAAATGATCAAACAGGGTATTTACATGTGTATGTAAATATGCTTGGATACATGTGTCAAACTGTGGGGGGAATTGAAGAATCATTTATCACTGTATTGTTCACACRTTTCATTTTGCATATTCACACTGTGTGAATACTGTCATGTGTAGGGTGTAGTGACACAGGCATAACCACAAATCCAAAACCATGGATGCTAAACAATAAACTTAGCAAACAGATCCCCCMAAAATGGCCAAAAATACCATTAATTATACACAAAMCATGGTTTCTACAGCAAATTAGTTTGCTCTTCAAAGCAAGTTACAAAACCTGCCATCTGTGTAAAAGGCTTACTTTTACTCACTTGATTACTTCTGTGTTCCTGATTCTGRGATTAGTGCGCAGGCCGGGAAATAGATTTTGTTATATTCAAAATATAACAAAAAAAAATATTATTTTGTTATATATTTTGTTATATAATTTTCATATTCAAAAAACTGAAAATTACAGAAGTAGTTTTATAGTAGTTCCTTAAAACGGTCTCATAGTTGGGACTCAGATTTATCATTTTCAGCTTGAAATTAAAATCAAAACATATTCTCTGTTCAGGAGTAGGAAATTACTTGCAAAACCTTCACAAATTACAGCTGTAAGGAAGTTACTTGTTAAAGTCATCTGTGAAGCCAGACTGCATGTATTTCACTTCTCTTTCTAATTTTGTAGTAGGGTGTAAAATTCTCACTGTTTAGTAAGCATGTATGTTGTAATGTTTTTTCTCCTTTTCATTGTGTAGTAACCCAGCCATGGAGAAAAACCTATTTTGGTTAAAAAGCCATGCTTTTTCTTTAARTATATGGCACAAAGAATACTCTTAAAGGAAATGTTTTCTTTTTTTTTTACAGTCGTTCTCTGACACCTATTTCCTGAAGTCATATGAGTGATTACCTCCTTCCTGGAGGAGAAAGAAAGAAAAGCACCTGTAAATACAGGTTTATGTATGAYTCAACTCCAAAACAACACACTTCTAATTCATCCCCTTTGGCAAAATAAAACTTGGGGGAAAAAAGCCATCTCTTGGCTTTGAGGGCCCCAATGGCAGGCATAAGTCGTCCCCTTCCAGACATCCGTTTGATACCTGTTCCTCTGAGAGACAGTAGAAAGTACCTAAAACTACCTTTTGTAATGCAGTTCTGCAGACACTGCTTTTGTAGCATTTAAGAATGCAAAAGGTACTTCTCCAGACACTAAATTCTACCCTCACTGCTGCTCCTGGTGGAAGATGCACTTCTTTGTCAGTTCCTTCTCCAACAGCTCACTGTGTTATCAYGTACAAAATGCTGCATCATACAACAATCCCATGTGAAAAAAACGTCTAAACCCCAAACAAACATGGAAAAAGCCCTACAAGAAGTGTCATGCGTTCAATTGCTGAGCAACTAAAAAAGCACTTGGAGACTACAGTGACTAATGCAGGACAGTGATTTCTATAAACCAGAGGAACAGAAWCAGGTAGTGCTCTCTGTCCATCCAAAATTGCCCTGTTTCCTTTTCTAGCATTTTCCAGTAACTGTGTAAGCTTCCATTTTCTGGCAGCTCTTTGGGATTCCCTCCAGGTGATATAAGACAGGGAAGCCTGCTTTGTAGCCACAGTGATCAGGATCATTTGCTCTGCCTGGTAAGTTTTTGGTTTGTATGAGGGATGTGTGTGTCGGATATTCAGTGGCATTAAAACTTGGATTAAAAAAGTTTGCATAGTAGTATTGCTGTATTTCTTACCTATATTGGTGGCATATGGACAGATCAACCACATGTAGTGTGTGAGATTTTCATCTGTACCTTTCAAATTGAATTGTTCCAGTTTTATGGGTTTCAATATTTCTAATAGGTTTTCTGCAAATAAAGATTAAATTATTTTTTAATTTACTTTTTAATGAAGCTAATTGCCTCATGTGAATAGTAAGGCCTGCACTGATCTCCACACCRCTTGTGGTTCTATTAAATGTTCCAATCCTTTGAACATTCTCATCCATGTGGCTCAGCACAGGTTAATGTGGATCTGATATGGAGATGGAGTAAATTCATTTCTTGCCAAGTTAGTTGAGTCACAACAGAGCAGCAGCGTGGGATTTCCTTTTAAGGAACATGTGCCTTTCTGCTATTAGAGAATAAAACCTAGCATGCAGCCAACAGTTATGTAGCTGGAAAAAGCAGGCAGGCAATTAAGTGCAAGCAATTGGCTTAACAGTAGAACTTCAAAATAATTTTTTGAAATGCAGTCCACTGATGTCAAATGGCTTGGTATAAATAGCATTAGAGAGAACCACAAATTTACTGTCACTCTGTGACTCTTTGCTTAATGTCACAACAGTTAGGTATACTAGTACCACACAGTGAAGAAGAGAGTCGGTGTGTCTAAATTTCTCTTCAAAATCTGGTAACAGAATGAAATAAAATTAATAAAACTGCAACCTGAGACGTAAGGAGAGCCATGACGCACAGACACTGCAGGCCTTAGCTTGTAGCATTTGTTAGCAGCTCTGCTGTCAAAACTCCTAGTGATGCAACACAAATGCTTCAGGGGTCTATCAGTATGCCAGGTTTCCATCGAGTAACAATTTGTTTCCTAATCAACTTTTGCTTGCAGAGGTTTTGTTTTACTTTGTTTTCMTCTTTGAAGCAGGATATCTTCTGTGACTAGCTGGTACCTAAACACCATAATATGTGAATTTGTCTTGGGTTTGCATGGTCAGGCTTTGGTAGTGGGAGAGCTTCAGGTTCTCTCAGAATGTGCTGGAAGGTTCCTCCATGCCTGGTAGAGTCAGAGTCAGCCAGCWGCTGCTGGCCAATGCTGGGCCAATCGGAAACAGTGGTAACATCTTTTGATAACATATGTAAGGAGGTAAAAAAGTTATTGGGCAGATGCAATTGCAGCCAGGAAAAAGCAGAGTGAGAATATGCAAGAGGAACAGCTCTGCACACACCGAGGGCAGTGGAGAAGGAGGGGGAGGAGGTGCTCCAGACACTGCAGCTGGGATTCCTCTGCAGCCCATGGTGTGCACCATGGTGAGACAGCTGTGTCCTTGCAGCCCACTGAGGACCAGAGGGATGCAGAGTTCTGCCTGCAGCCTTGGAAGACCCCATGCCTGGAGCAGGTGGATGTCTGAAAGAGGCTGTGACCCCATGGGAGGCCTGTGCTGGAACCAGTTTCCCAAAGAAACTGCTAAACTCCATACTTGGAAGGGTTCAAGGCCCAGTTRGATGGGACTCTGAGCAAYCTGGTATAGTGAAAGATGTCCCTGCCCATGACAGGAGTATTTGAACTAAATTATTTTTAATGTCTCTTCCAACCCAAACCATTCTATGATTCTCTAAGAGCAAGAACCTTTAATATACACATACCAAAATATGAACAAGAAACTTTTATGAATTGATTTTAGAAATCTCTCAACTGCTTACAGTAAACACAAAGTGAAAAATTTGTTTGTAGTTGTTTTTTTCCACGTTATTCTTAGTACTTCACAGTGAAACAAGACACTGAATTTCATTTTCGTTTCTATTCAGTTTGTTTCTACTCAGTCTACTCAGTTTTACTTCTGGGTGATAGTACATAGTAGCAGYAAGTTGTATTTTGATTCACAGTGCTGAAAAAGGATGAGCAGGGTTTAAAATCAGAAACTCATTCTAGCTAGAAATAAAATTGTAAAAAATATGCAATCTGCTTATTTTTCAAATATGCTAAGCAATTATTGCTCAAATGAAAGTGAGTATGAGACCCTTTGCTTTATCAATATTTCTGAAAAAGTCACTTCAGGAAGCAGCTAGATATCAGTGTTGGTATCAAATGTGCATACTGTAACATCAAAAAAATTTATGTTAAAAATAAATTAATTTATCAATTTATTAATTTATCAATTAATTTATTAATTTATGTATCTTTAGCACAGCTGTTTTGCTTTTGAATCTTTTGGCCAATATCAGTTAAAACTAGCAGGAGCAGAGGGATTTTACAAAGAAGTAAATTCCTGGTCTGGATTCAACCCTGCTACAGACCTCTGCAAACCAGCCAAGAGGCACTTCTAAGAGAGAGGCCTTCCCACAGCCCACCACTTGAGTAACATGGCTTTCATTAATTAATTGTGGCATCAGACCCTACATAATTTCAATTAACTAGGAATTTTCACTATTGCTTTTTAGTTACATTGATAGAAACAACATCAAACAAGAGTCATATCACTCTTTTTTTCTCCTCCATTATACTTGAACTCCAGTCAGATGAGTTAAAGGTTTTTCTTTRTAATAAAAACAGTAACTCAAATTCAGCTGTTTTAATTCCCTATATTTAAAAAAAAAAGCACTCAGCAGCTATTGCATTTGAAAACATTTATTCTTGTTCCACTCTTTATAGCATAATGGAAATAAACCACATATTGTATCTCTCTGGGAGAGCATTTCAGGATCTAGAAATAGCTTCCACAAACTCCTTTACTTGGAGGAGGAAAATTTTTAGATAAGCAGTTCCAGTACGTATTGCCTGACACTGACGCACACGTACAGAATAAAGTACAAAAGCTCTCCCTAGAGCAAAAAATATGTATCACTTGCCATTAAGCTTCCTCAGCTGTGTAGATTATAAAAAATATTGTCACGATAGTAGTATCTGGGGCAGAACAGTAGTTAACTTGATCCTCAGAGGGAGTAGCTCTAGAGTGTGTCATTCCCAAGATACCTTTTATGTGAAGGATCAAAAATCAGTGTTTATCTAATTGCTTTGAAGAGTACAAATAGTTCTCACCCACAGAAACGAAGGAAAGCAATTTGTCATGGTTTTCACTCAATGCCGAGCAATGTTGATTCTGGCATTCCCAGGATCAGAGAAACTACAAGAGTACCCTGCAGCCCTGGCACTGCCTTCAACACAGATAGACCTGGGGAGGAAAGCCAGTCCTCTGAGATGAGTCACAGGTGTCCAACCCTCCTGGTTTTGARTGTCTTCTATTCTGCTTCCTCTGCTGCTACAGAATTGAGTCAGCCATAGACGGAAAGCCTAGAGCTACCAGCAAACCCAGAGAGAGATATTTTTGGTTAGCAGAAATTGTGACAACAGGAGCCAGTTCGTGCTTGAGAAATGCTGCAGCAGGCAGCAGAAATAAATATTCTACTGACCTGTGGAAAGGTTAAGATTCAGCAAATGGCAGAGGAAGCAAGTTGAAAAGATTGCAAAAGGAACTGCTTTTACTTGGAACTTACTGTTCTGCTTACCCACAAAAGCGAAACTAACATGCCACACACAGAACTGGTTCAGTTTAATATTTGTTTGGCAGCTGCAGTAACACCAGCAGTGGATTGTCATGAGAATGGCTGGTGAGATACAGCTACTGAACTACTATCCTTAGCATTAGCTTTTCTTGATTTGTTGTATGAGCTAGTGCTGCAAAAATACGCTGGCAAGGGTTGGGATAATCTTTTTATTTCCTATAAAATGCTAGTGGGCTAGAGAACAMTATTTAAAAATAGCTTTAAACATTTTAAATACATGGACATAATTGAAACWGTAGCACAGCTACATTAGTTTATTCCACTGTGTGCTTTTATATCTTTGTGACTTTTATTCCCCACACTGCTTCATTGAAAAGCAAGAAGCTACAAAGTGRTATCTAGTACTCAGAACTCCTCTTAAGCTAATTTGTTTTTTGTGCTGGAGATAGCATTTGCCGTAGCAAACCTTATACAATGATGCAGTAGACACCTTATATGATGAAATGCCGTGAGGGTTTTCACCAGGGTAAAGGTAATGAGAGAAAACCCCACAATATTGATAAGCAAACACATTAGKCTGGCTTCCTTAGTAGAAAATCCTAAAAGGATAAAGTCTTCCAAGTTCRTAAGAATAGAGCTCTACATCAAGATTTTATCTTGTACAATTCAGGATTCAGGACTTTCTAAGAATGTGCTCATTGCCCATTTAGTAGYGCAACATTCCACTTGCTCCACACATTTTAGTGCCAAGCAGCACTAAAACAAACTCCAGTTTTGAGTGTTAGTTTGCTTTCTTGCTCCACTTCAAAACTCAAGAGGATTCAGCCAAAAGACTGTTCTTTTCAAAGATGGCAAGCCTTCAAGGAGACCTCTGGGATGGAAAAGATGTGGACAATGCTTTGTTTCCCCAGAAGGAACTACTAGGGCAGGTTGAGTTAGAAGAACTCCAACCTGTCTCTTCACCTTTTCATTTTAGAAACCCTGGATGAAAATCCCTGCAGTGAGACAGACCATGACCAATGGAAAAAAAGAGAGGGAAGCTGTCTGGGTGAGTGGGCAGGGGTAGAGCCTGCAGAGGATTCTGTGTACATACAGAGAACAGAGAAGTGAAATGATGCAGCAGCTCAGAGCCCCACTGCAGCATTGTGGGGGCTGTTCTTCCAGCTTGTACAACAGAGCAAAGACCATAGGTCTAACAGGAGGAGTGAGAAGAGATCAGCAGAGAATGGGATATAGCACAGTGGAAAGCTTTCTCAAGTAAAACTTGCAGAGTTTAGTTTGAAGGTAGATGAAACAAACCAAACAAATTCCGTGATCTAAACAAAGAAAAAAMCCCGTAAACTTCACTAAAATTAAACAAAACCAAMCAAACAAAAAAAAMCACAACTCTCAAAGCAAAACCAGCTTTTTAAAAGGAGCAAAAATAAGCCAGGTAGATACAGGCTTGCAGAGCCCAAACAAGCTTATAGCCATCATAAACTGAGACAAATGTTTGGACAAACCTGAGGTTCTATGAATCTTGATATTTTGTAGTCCAGCTCCCTGTGGGATACAAATGAGTCACTTAATTCTTCAGTACCACTGGCACAAAAACAGTTCTCCAAATCACAGACTTTGGAACAGAGGATAAAAAAGCATAAAACCAAGAATTTTATTACAGGAATGTACCTTTTTATATTTATATGCTTATGACTTGGCAATAACAATTCAAATAGTTTAATAACTAATAGCATTGTTATTGTCTGAGAAGACATAAAGCAGAGGAAATTAGTGAGAGACTTCACTGCAATCTGAAAAGGTGTAAAAAGAGCAGTTCCAGACATGTTCTTGCATAGAAGCTCTTTCTTTGAAAGTGGTTGAGTGAAGAAAATGCCATGAACATAAATATGGTAAAGTTTTCACTCCATGTCAGACAAGTGAGGATTTTGGTAATGTCTTGCATTTTCCTTACAATGTCTCAATAACTGTTCAACCATTTCTGATAAAAATTGCTCTTTTCTCTGTAAGCTTGTGAGACTGAGGAAGGAAGAAAAGGGTTATAAAATTCAGCAATATCCTTCTCTTTGGCTATTAGTTACACTTMTTTTTCTTCTTACTGTAGATTTCAAGTTTTTTTAAAAATCTGCCAATAATGCTTATTTAACTCTGCAAACTGAAACAGATATTCATTCTTTATTTTTACTTTGAGACTAAAATTAAGAAAACCTTTTCAGGCAGCCTCCACATCTAGCTGGTGGTGATGTAGCTTTAGACGAGGCCCCCTCACTCTCTCGTTGAGAAAGAAACTGTTGAGAAGTTTGTGCCTTGTCTAATAGCCTGTTCTTCCAAGATGCTTTCATTTTTACCATGGAAAAGATCTTTCAAAACAGCTCTTCACTTTGAATTCATACTTCATTGCTTAAAAGTCTAGAACAACATCTTGACACTGTTTCAAGACAAAACTTGCTGCTGACATAAATGGTGAAGGATGAAGAAACAGTGTTTTTGTTAACAACTTGACAAAACATTTCCAAAAAAACAGAAGTACCATTTCCTAGTCTCTCTTATTTAGCTGTGATTCATTGTGGATGTGTTCTTTGACAACACATTTTGTTGTCAAAAAATCAAGGGAGAATAGAGGATTCTTAAACTTGCAGTGTAAATTATTAAGTAGATTATTACAATCAATGTTCAGAAACACTCTGCAGTAAAAATTCCTTCCCACAGTCACCATCTGAATGTTTAGATGTGTTTCTAAAGACAAATACTTTCACAAATCTCTTGTATTTGGGCCCTGAGCATAAGACTTGGACATGTTGGAGCAAATCCAGAGGAGGGCCACAATGATGATCCAAGGGTTGGGGCACCTCTCCTCCTTATGAGGACAGGCTGGGAGATTTGGGGYTGAACAGCCTGAAGAAGATTCTTGGAGACCTTATATCACTTTCAGCACCTAATGGAACTTTACTGCTTCACSCACTTTCTGAATGCTAACACACAAACCAATAAGGTTGGGGCTTTCTTCCCTTTATTTTTTCACTTTCATGGCGTTTAAGAAAGAAGCGTAAATTATCAAAATTCATGCATATTTCAATCTAGACATATCATGCAATTGTTTTGTGCATTATACTGAATCAAGACTATATTTCTAGACACACAAAGAGGATTGTCTGTCCTGATATGCTGATGGATCACCATTCAGAACCATTGCCTTAACTTATAGGCAAATAACATTCATCAAAAGTTAAAAAAAATCACATTTACACAAAAAGTTGCTAAAGCAGCTTTTTTCTTATCCTTGGAGACAGTTTAGGATTGAAAAAAGGTGTACATTATTTCAAGAAGCAAGGTGGCAGCAGGTTAGAAACATGGCGAGGAGTAAGACGTTTGTTCTTAAATGGTGTGACTTCTGAGGCACCCTGCAAACATGGGTGCCCTCCTGAGCCTGTTGCATTTTGGTTAATCGSATGTGTCATTGACATGTAGTGATGATCACTGGAATCAAACCCTTAATCCTACTAGCTCATCTGTAGTTAAGCACCGGATACCTCACATGGATCAGTCTCCACAAGGCCCTACAGATTTTCAGCATGGGCTCAGTGTTGAAGGAGTGTTGACTGACATTTGTTGYGTGGACAGCACAGTGGAGGCTGCCAGGGAAGAATGGCCAAGCTCATACTGAGAATAGTGAGTGACAGTGTGGCACATACAGCATGAGGACAAATATACGAAGACACAGCCTACCTCTGCGCAGAGCCGTGCAAAGCAGAAGCTACATCGTTTCCACAAGCACCCAGACCCTGCTCAGCTTCAAGTAAAGGGTTTATTTTGGCCTTTGTTTTCTTGAAGCTCTAGCCTTGATCAATACCACTTTAAATGAGGCTTTCTCTGTGAGTCTCTTTTCTGCTACATACACACAGTTTTTCTGTACACTCTAGTACAAAGGGAATACAGCTCCGGGCAGTCTTCTTAGTGCATATACATAATCTTACAGTTCTAGGAAAGAGATTAACACTAACACCTGACATCTATTGCTACAGATTTACTACAAATCACCCTAATAGATCTGTCTTGTAACAATGTCACAACTCAATTTATATCTAGTCCAAGTGCTATTTGGACATTGTGATGCTCTGACACAGTGCATGACTTACTTCTGTTACTCATACAGTGCTGTCCCCACGCAGTTCAGCCCACACACTCCCTTCCCTGCAGGACTTCGTGTCTTTTTAGCCTTCTCACTGACAACAGGTTATAGGTGTTTTTCAGAGCTTGTGTTGCTCATAGATCAGGCACAAGAAAGACTCTATATTCCCATCATGAATGCTCTTTTAAGGCACAGCTTACCAAGACCTAAACAATAACTGCAAGATGCTCCTTCCACATTTTTCTTTTATTTAGAGTTGCCCTGACACAGCTGTGTGTCTCACTTGGGATCCATCCCTTAGGAGCCAGGCTAAATAAAAGCATAGAAGTGGACACACGTCAAACACACAAAATAAACGTGTGGAGATGGCCATAAAATATATAAAATGAAAAAAAAAAAAAAAAAAAAAAAGAGAGAGAGAGACAGAGAGAGAAATAAACTCATAGGCAAAATTATGCTTCCTGAAAACTAGTTCTTTTCTTGTTTCTTTTTTCCCCTCTGGTATCTGTCTCAAGTGTATGATTGAAAAACAGGGAAGTGAACGTCAGAGCTTGCAAGCAGAAAATTATGCCTCAGTGGCTTGAAACAAAATCCATGTCACCCATGAGGAAGGGGAAGAAGAGAGAAAGTATATATGCTCTGGCAGTAACATAAACACCATTTTGAAAACACTACCCAAGACAGCCATGTGCTTACTGTTTTGGCCTAGCTGATGTACCTACTGCATGCTTCCCCAGGCAGTTATTGCGCTGGCTTCTAGCCATATGCCTTTGGTAAAGTGCACTGCCTTCGAATGAAACAATTTCACTTCCAGTATAGTGTTCTACTCCTGAACCTGTCCTAYAGCAAGTTAACATGGATTTTCTGACATAACCACTGGAGATGCAGTCAAACCACCATCATAGAAGAAATTACTATAAAATTGGCAGGAGATGCAAGGTAAAGCCATATTTTACAAACACTTTTAACATCACCACCGTGACTTCCACTCTGGAACCCCATCTGCCGTGCTCCATCCAGTTCTGAGGCACTGAGCATGAGACCTCGAGTGCTGGAGCAAGTGCAAAAGAGGGCCACAGTGATCCATGGGTTGGAGCACCTCTGCTTACAAGGACAGGCTGAGAGATTTGCGTTTGTACAGCTTGGAGAAGACTCTGGAGACCTTTTAGCACCTCTAGCACCTTTCAGTATCTAATGAAACGAAAAGGAAGGCTGGAAAGGAACTTTTTAAAGGGGCAGGTTGTGACAGGTCAAGGGGTGATGGCTTTCARTTGAAGGAGGGTATGTTTAGATTAGCTATTAGGAAGAAATTTCSTTTCTGTGAGGGTGGTGGGCTGCTCTTACAGGTTGCCCAGAGTAGTCATGGATGYCCAATCCCTGGAAGCATTCAAGGCCACTAAATGGTCTTTGAGCAACCTGCCTGGGGATGGTGGAACTAGATATCTTTAAGGTGTTTTCCARCTGAAACTGTTCTGATTCTATGATCAAAGTTGTTCATCCAAAGACATTAATTAAATTGCTGATGGATTGTTCAAAGAGTACAGCATTATTTATGTACAGCTAATCATTTTTATCTGAGTTTTACTCCACCAGGGATAAACTGAGATGAAAGATGTGTCTCCTAGTAACTATCATAATTACCATAAAGTCTGTGGCTACCACCAGCTATGAATTTTTTTCATAAAAAATTAATTTTCTCTGTCCAGCTCTAAAATCTTAACTGCTTATGTGATCAGACCAAAACAGATCTTAATTGCTGTTCTGCCAATAAACAAACAGCTTTTATCTGCAGGATTTCCTTGTAATAAGTATCTTCCCCAGAATATATGAAGGCCAGATAAACTTAAGAAAGCTCTTACCTAAAACCTCCTCTGGAATTTCTGTTTCTATTTCTCCAGAGGGTGACTGTTATAGAAAAACATATTAACTTCATATACCTTTMTTTTTCTGCAAAGCAACAAGCAAATTCAAAGCTGCAGCAAGCGTTGTGCTGTAGTTATGCAATGTGCAGCAGGGCTAAGGGTTACCCGTCCAACTTCAACAGTGAGATAAGTACAAGTAATTGTGTGACATAATTATTGCTGAAGAATCTGCTGCCTGGGCAATTTATTGCCTCCTCTAAGCTTGATGCAACTGGAACATCTGGAAAAACTCACACAGTTTCATAGGTAATCTTAAAAATAATAAAGCTTTTCATTTTTGAAGTGGTGACACTACCTCCAAAGTTTTATTTAGGCACTCTTTGGAAATCTGAGCTGTGGCAGAAACTCAAATCTTAAATTAATATGTATGTTATATTTTTATTCTAGTGGCTATTAATCTTAGCTTGTACATTTCACCTTTTGGTAGAGTGACTCCTCATATTTYGAGTAATTTTTTAACTAAAGTTTCTAGTTTTTTCATTACACAGTGACATAAGGGAGCACGGTAAATTCTTTCTTTACTCCATACCTTTTTCTAACTTGAAATGTAAAAAAATATAGTCAAGTTATTTTACTTCATATCTTATTATTTTACTTAGGATTTCCTTAGCTGCAAGTTAAATTTTGGAAAGCTAGTATATTATAGGAATGGCTTTGTCCTTTCCCTTCCTCTGTCTCTGGCAACTCCCAAAGCTGTTTCTTTGATGTATTAATTCAAGATAGCCATTTATCTTACAAATGGCACAGGAAAGACTTTCAGGCTTATTCTTCCCCCCCAACTGTTGTTTGTTTTGCTTTAGAGGGAAATAAAACCTTATTTAGGAATAAAATACTTTATTTTTCCAAAACATGTGTGACAGATTGCAACAAGAACAAAGTACAGTAAAAAAATTACTCGCATGGCCTGCAAGTTAACAAAACACTAAGCAAATACTGAACCTTTGTCAAAGTCCTTTTTGGGTCCGGTATACATTCTTCATACTACAGAGGTAATGCYCACTTTACAGTGGCATCAGATAAAGTTCATAAAACCATTATAACAGAGGCATTAGTATTTGCTCTCTCTATATACCGGTTTTTGACACAGTTTTATTTTACTCCAGGCACACTAAGTAGTCTGAAGTCAAATACATATTTCTTCCCCTGTGTCAGGAGTTCAGCATTAACTTCAGCAGGTTTGCCTGGAATCTACCAAAAGCCTCTCATGGGTAAATATTTATAACCTGGCAGAAACTTTGTTTTGTATCTGTGAATCTGTGCAGCACTTTAAAAACGGAGCAGATGCACAAAATATGATGATGTAACTGAATGTATTTTTCTCCCTCAAAGTCTACAGCTATTTTTGCTACTTCTCACAACTAATTGTGAACCAAGTATAACATGCCGAACAAATCTAAAAACAATGCGTGTGACAAGTCAAAAGCTGTCATGGAGGTTTSTCCTTCCATACTCATCTTTGCTAAAGAGACAAAAATAAGTCAGTATAGGCTGTGACCTCTTCTGCAGTATTGTAACATTACAAAAAATAAAATATATTTTATTCTTCCTGTGAAATTGCAACCCTGAGATGAGCTCAGCTGGTTAAAGCATAGTGCTCATAACGCCAAGGTCACAGGTTTGATCCCGGCAGAGGCCATTCACTTAAGAGCTGGACTCAATGATCCTTCTGGGTCCCTTCCAACTCAGCCTATTTGGCRATTCTGTGAATTTAGCAAATGTAAACAGAAATGGAGCATCTGACAAATTCTACACATACACACAATGTGTAAACAAAGAACTACTGCCACACCTTTACTTTTATTTTATGCCAATATTATCTCTGCAGTTACCTTAAGAATCTAATATTTCTGTTGTGATCGTTGTTTTGCAATGCAAAGCTTGTTTTCATCAACTTTGTTTTCCCTCTCTATCTAAACCTTTCAGAAACAACTACGACTGAAATCAGTAAATACATAAAACCAGAGCACTCACCTCATTAAGGCTTGAGAGCACAGTGACATGAGGCACTTGTATCCCATTCAGTGGAATACAGTGCAAAAAGTCCCAAGTCAGCTAAGACTCCAAAGAGCCACTCCAAGCAGCACAGAATACTGGCATTGCATTTATAAATAGCACAGATCTAAACAATCTAAAGTCAGCTTTATTGTTTACATGCAGTGGGCTTGGGTACCCCCGCACTGGAATCATCACAGGTCTACCTCTGCTASAATAAGTACAGGGACACACAGGTTTTATTAGATCTTTGCAGCATTTTCTCTTTCATTAAGTCTATAGATGATTTTATCTTATAGTTTTACTAAGGTTGCAAAATCCAATGCCAACACATGTCATTAAGACTTTCTCCCCACCCATGTGCTCTTCCTCAGGGGTCTTTGTTTCAATTTTAAACATGATCTGGAAGAAGCTTCTCAGGTGTCGCAGAAACTCAATTCTGAGGGAGAAAAAATAACACAGTTTAAGAAACRAAACAGAAAACCCATTAGCAGTATGTACTAACACAGATTCCAGCAATGAGCATGGTCGATGAGATACAAAAATATTGCTTAGTACAGACAAACAAGGCTTCAGGCTCCTAACGCTGCTCTTGCCTGTGTTGTAGAAGTGGCTAGTGACCCCTACTGAATCCTCTGCACTCTCTGTATAAGCAGAGAGAGGTAATGGCTGGTAACACAGTGAGAGAAAATGGTGAGGGAAGAAGAAAGAGAGAAATGTAGCAAGGCAAGATCATTTACTCCTGATGCYGACTCCTTATCAGAGAGGGTTCTATATATACCCAATACCAATCTGTGATTCTCTTTTCCCTGCCCAATGTTTAAAGCAGAAATAAAACATAAACAAGGATAGCCAAAAGGTTTAACAAAGATCCTAMAGCATGTGTTTGATTCATATTACTAACTTTGCCACTTCTTAGAATTACATTCAGACTCAAAATTCTTCCTGTGTTTCAGGAAAAAATATTTCCTTTCATCATTTCTGAAAGAAAGGCATGAAGAAACTAAACATTCACAGTGATCCTAAACAAACACTGACTGGATGGTGACATGAAAAACTATAAAAAAGAACAAAACCAAAAACAGCCAAGAAAACATTTTTACTGGCTTCTCCAAAAGAGGGAACAAACAATTACATCAAAAGACTACAACAGAAAATTTGTAATTGCTCCTGACAAAAGTCTGGACTCTTCTAGTCATGGCAACAAGCAGGTCTGCAGTCTTGAACTAAGATTTAATCTCCTCCAGAAATTGGTATGCATATTTTCGACTTCAGAGAAAGGGAATGTGGATATCCAGTTCATGCATTTGCTTGTCTGGCAAATACTGAAAAAGGCATCTATTCTACATGTTGAAAGCATAATCACAAGCTAATCACACRTATATCATTACAAAAAATCGAGAGAAAGCACCCACAAAATGGGAAGCAGGAGACCAAAAGGGTAGAACTGTCCCCACTGTGGCATCATGAGGCCTCTGAAAGCCTCCTGGCAACTCCTGTTCACAAAAATTGTTAAAAAATACAACGAAAATTGCAGGAGCAAAATTGCTTTATACACTTCAGCTGGRCATGCTGCTGATGCGGCTGCTCCTGCTGCTCCTGCACAGGAGAGGAGGGAAAAAGCAGGGGCCAGACAAAGAAAGGCTGCTTTACCTATAGTGGTGTGTGCTTGGGATGATCTGATTTATCTCTGGGGCAATCTGCTGAATACCTCTGCAGGGTGAATGTGGGAACACCGCTCCCAATGCTATGTGTACCTTCTACTGCACCTTCCTGGACTGATAACTTGCCTCAGCACAGACACCAGCTCTCTCACTTCTCAAGTGGATTAACGGTTGAAAGGAAAAACTGAAAAGCACTTTCCTTCCATGCTTTCCCAACCGCAAGGTTTCTGGTTGCAGCTATAATAGGCAAATGGGAATATGCTGGCACAAACGCTATGGTAAGGCTGACAGACAACAAGCTCTRTATCAGCCTTCTCCTTAGCCGGGTCCTCTCACAGGGCTGTGGCAGTGTGACAAGAATACCAAAGCCAAGCCCAAAACAGCAGGAGTGGCACGCTGAACTACAAGAAGAGCACAGAATAAACTGTACAAGTGCCAGAGGCAGTGTRGAGCCAGAAACACTAGAGAAAAATACTAAAACGTGATCACCAAACTCTGCAACATGTTGGTAGATCAGTTCAGTCCATCCTCTCTCTGCACATAGCTGGGCTACCCTACATATCTGCCTCTTCTCTCTTTGGAATAAAGGCATAGTGAGAAAAGTATCACTCCATGTAYATGGGAAAGGCTCACTTGAGTGWGAGCGAACGGGAGGCTGCCATAGACAATGTTGAAGCAGGAAAAGGCCAACTTTGTKTTGTAGCAGTAGAAGCACAAGTGGTAAGAGCCCTGAAAATAGGAGAGAAAGAGGTGGGAAGGTAGTGGTACATGACAGAAAGCAGGTTAATGTTAGTTCCAAGGCTRATCTGGGTTTTACATGGACAACTCAAATAATAGTGCAGCCTGCAGCAATGACACAGGGACAAGCTGGAGGAGTRAGAGAGGGGGTGAAAGGTACAAAGAAGCTTTATTTTGCTGAGAATTTACACTGTGTGTTCAGGCAAGAACAAGGCAGAGCTGAACACTGCTCTTTAGCTGCAGAAACAGCTACATGAGCCACACTAGAAGTCTTACTTACAGCCAACAACAACAACAAGAGTAAAAAGTCTGTTTATCTAAGTGCTGTCTCTTCCCCAAACCCTGYTAAGGATTACCAAAAAATACACAAGAACTTTATGTGTAAGGGCAAAGCAACCAACTCACAGACCAGCGTGAGAGAAGACTGCACCAGCAGTGCATTTGTGGTTCAGTTGCCCTGGGGCCTGCAATTGCCAGGGCTTTGCTGGGCAGCACTGGCAGCCCCAGCACTCCTCCCGAGTCCTGCTCCAGCACTGCTCCTCTCAGTCCTGCCCAGGAGGAACCAGACTGAGGAGCTAGGGGTGGACACCCCCGGCACAGGGAACAACTCAAAGTGTCAGCTGGGCTGGGCAGAGGCACCCTGACCCCACCCCTTGAAGCCCCTATACCTYTCCAAAGCCAAGGGTTGGAGAACTCAGGCCTTCCTGTTGCTTCCTTCACACACCCCTGGCTCATGCTGATCCACCTGCTGATCCATGCTGATCCACCATGCAGACAGGTCTGTCCTGCCAGACTGACCTCTGTGAGTTAATGGCACAAACAGCACCATGCATTTGATTTTAAGCTCAGCTTGACAGAGAGGCACCCACTTCTGTGAAGTATGAATGCTAAGACAGGGGTAATGCTGCAGACAGCCACTACTCGTGCAGACTGCTGTCCCCACTGCCACTCTGGCAGTGCTGCTCGTGGTGTTGCCTTCCACTGGCCATCATTAGCTGAGGCAAAGGATCTGTCCCATGAAAATGCATAATCTCAAAGAAATCTCAAAGAAAACTTCTTTCCATCATTCTGATGGACATATTCCAAAGCACCATGTCCCCATGTTATACTCCCAGCAGCCAGCTCAACTGTCACGTTCATGYTACATTATGTTGGACAGGGAGCCAATCTAGCATAATGTAGCTTTTARATAGCTTCAGATTCTGGAGAATGCAGAGAGGACACAGCTCTGAGAAAGAAAAGGAGGGACAATGATGTTAAGCATGACAATGCTGCAATTTACTTCACAAAGCTTGTGTATCCAATGAGTTGCTTGGGAGCCAAATTYACCAGTCCTTTATGAAAAGCCCTAGTTGAGGGCACGGGGGTGCTGCAGAAAAAGCTGCATAGTATCTGAACAGATGTTCACAGGAATGAGGAGTCACAGATTCTCTCAGAATCACAGATTTTATGATCTCCTGGTCCAGAATCTGTGTTCCTGACCTTTAACCCTGCTGCATACACCTAGCTTAGAAGACGTGACAGCCCACCAACTTGAACTCAGCCTGCTTATAAAGTCAACTAGTGCATTTGCTTTGATTTTCACAGAACAAAAAAATGGTAAAAAATACTCACAATGACAAGAGATTGGATTGTTTTTTATGCTTAACTGTGTATTTCAAACACTAATATCTACTCTTCAGAAACCTTCCACATGAATACTTACTTTACAGGGAATTACTTCCCCTCTGGGCAATAGGACACTTCTCTGTTTTCCCCTCAAAATCTGATGAATGTTGTTTCCAAGGTATCAGGGGTTGAGAATAGCAGTTAGGTAATTTTTAGCTCTCATGTGATGGCACCACCATTCTTCAGTTATCACAGTACTGTACCTTTCACATATACAGCACCGGTACCATGATAACCGAAAAAGGACAGTTCATACTCTTACTATTTGATGCTATTGTCAGCTAAACAAACGTCCCTTCATTTGACTAAAGAAAAACTGCCTAGCCTCTAGAAGTAACCGTGATCCAGTAAATCACTTGCAAGTCTGATAAATTAAATTTTTGATAATGGATATCGTTTCCCTAATCTGTTTCTGCTAGAACTCAATCTGGCCATGGCTGTGAGAGATAATAAAATGTGCTTTTATAACTACATTAAAAGCAAAAGGAGGGCCAAGGAAAATCTCCAAGCCTTATTGGACACAGAGAGGAACACTGTCATCAAGGATGAGAAAAATGCTGAAGTACTTAATGTCTTCTTTGCCTTTGTCTTTAACAGTAAGACTTATCCTCAGGGTAACCAGCCCCCTGAGCTGGAGGACAGGCAGCAAAATAGACCCCCTGTAATCCAGAAGGATCTAGTTTAGTGACTGGCAGTACAACTTAGAAACTCACGTTACAGGGTCAGATGGGGTTCGTTCATCCATGGCTATTGAGAGAGCTGACAGAAGAGCTCACCAAGCTKCTCTCCATCATGTACTATCAGTCCTGGCTAACTGAGCACGTCCCAGAGGACTGGAGGTTGGCCAGTGTGATGCCCACACCAGAAGGGTCAGAAGAAGGACCTGGGGAACTACAGCAGCAGCCCAYGGCTCGGACAGGTACGCTGTTCTATGGATAAAAATCCATTTGTATGGCTGGGCTCAGAGAGTGGTGGTGGATGTAGTTACATCCATCCTGTGGCTGGTGTTCCCCAGGGCTCAGTACTGGGGCCAGTTAAAATCCTTACGGATTATCTGGATTAGGGGATTGAGTGCTCACTCAGTCAGTTTGCAGATAACTCCAAGCTGGGTGTGAGTGCTGATGTGCTGGAGGGCAGGAAGGCTCTGCAGAGGGATCTGGCCAGGCTGGATCATGGGCCAAGGCCAAGGGTGTGAGGTTCAACAAGGGCCAGGGCCGGGTCCTGCCCTGGGGTCACAACAACCCCAGGCAGTGCCACAGGCTGGGGCAGAGTGGCTGGAAAGCTGCCCACAGGAAAAGGACCTGGGGGTGCTGGTGACAGCGGCTGAACATGAGCCAGGGTGTGCCCAGGTGGCCAAGAAGGCCARTGGCATCCTGGCCTGKAKCAGCAAYRGTGTGGCCAGCAGGGCCAGGGCAGGGATTGTCCCCTGTACTGGGCATTGATGAGGCCACACCTTGAATCCTGTGTTTAGTTCTGGGATCCTCAGAACAAGGACGTGGAAATGCTGCAGTGAGATAAAAGAAGGGCAAAACAGCGGGTGACGGTCTGGATCACAAGTCCTATGAGGAGTGACTAGGGGAGCTGGGGTTGTTTAGCCTGGAGGAAAGGAGGCTGGGGGGAAACCTTACTGCTCTCTACGACTCCCTGAAAGGAGCTTGTGGCCAGATGGTGATCAGTCTCTTCTGACCAYCATCAGAGTGACAGGATTAGAAGAAGTGGCCTCAAGCTGCACCAGAGAAAGTTCAGGTTGGACATTAAGAAGAGTTTTTTCATTGCAAGGGCTGTTAAGCATTGAAATGGGCTGCCCACAGAGGTGGCAGCATCAGAACCTATGAAAGAGTTAAAGACACAATCACACCTAGCACTACAGTCTAGTTGAGAAATAGCGTTCAGTCAGGTGTTGGACTTCATGATCTTRGACATCTTTTCCAAACTTGATGATTCTGTGATTCTGTAASYTATATTTACAACTGGCAAAATAAGAAATTGAGTCTTTTTCTATCCTCTGAACAACTACCAGCTGCAGACAAAGCTGTAATAAAAACTGAGACTGAAGGACCAGATAGGATTCTGTTTCCCAATAGTGACAAAACCTTGAATGGCACACAGCTCCATGAATTGAAGTCTTAAGCTGATTCCTAGGACAAATCACAGCTTTAGAGTTCAGCTAGCCATTTGAAACATGACATTTAATGACACAGCTACAGAGAGATCACAAGGGAAAACACAGTAGTGTACACTAGGCAACAAAAAGCAAACGGATGTACACATACATTCCAGGTCAAGAACCATCAATAAACCCTGTCTCTGCAATTCTCAGAAACAGGAATAATATAGAACAGCAAGGGACTCATCTAACATGTAGAAACGCACTCTAGGCAACTTACACCACCTGCCTCATTTGAAGTCAGGTACAAGTTGTTCTATTTGTAACCATAAGCAGTCTTCCATATATAAAAGTAGCTGCGCAATAGCTGTGCAATAAAACTAGTGAATTAAAAGTAGACTGCTTAATTGAACTGAACATAACAACTTACGTGTATGGAGACAGAGGTCCCAACAGGACTTTGGAAACATCCCGCTGTCCAAGGGTCATAAGGAGCAGAGCAAGGCTCTGATTGGTTGAATCTACACAGCCTCCCTGCAAACCAAAATGTTTTAATAATTAATCTCTGTACAAACGAGAAGCTGCGATGAGAGCAGAGCAACAAAGGCAAAAGACATGCTTAAAAGGCTGAAATACCACTCCCAGTTTCTAAGAGCCAAGAAGATAAAAATCTAGATGTTTTAACAATGACAAATTAATTTCACATAGCAGGCTGGGGAAGGAACAGAACTAGAACAAAATGCAGTAAGAAAGTCACATTAAACATCCCTCCTAATCTGATTTAACATCACAGTATGTAAACACTGAAGAATTTCTTTGCAGTAAATTGAAAAGAGGTATTAGTTGTAGCTCATATGCATTTGACGACACTAAGAAYTGCAGCACTTCATGATAACGATAAAGTTACATTTCGACAAATAGTTCAGTATTAGCAGGTGCAAAACAGCACCTAAACCCTTGCTGCTAATTTTTGTGGGTTTACATCTGTAAAAATATTTCCTTCCATAATTAAAATGGAAGATTTTTTTTTACTGCTAAGTGAATGTGTCATGCATAAAATTAAGTAGAAGTACACATACTCTTGCACATATTYGACTGCACTAAGTCATTAGTGCATGGTAAATTGTTCTTTATATGGAGCRTGTTTAGTATGAAGCATACATAAATTACAACTGAAAGACTAAACTTAGAAATAAGAATTGCTTACAAAGCTGGAATATAAATTTAAAAGGATACTTTAAATTAAGACTGCTGTTGAGAAAATTTACCAACTACTGCTATGCAAGAACTCTGAAAATAGAAAAAAATCTGACATTATTTTGGACTGTCCTTATATTCACCCTGATCCACAGCCACATGAAATCTCTGGGCAGTTTTCTGCTGCATTTGGCCTAATGTTAAGTCCTCTGAAAAGGCTGTCTGGAGAGACCAAAACTAGAAATGCATCCTTTTAAAACCAAATTCTCTAATGAGGTAAACTGGCAGTTACCTTTGTGGACAAGGAGGGTAACCTATCATAATTTCAAGTGACAACACTCTCCAAAAAGGCAAGGGATAAAATAAATTTTGGACTATACAGATCAGGAAAATCAGACAATGGGACAACCTCAGCACATTTTCCCAGTGAGTGTCAGAAAAGAGAACCTTTCCAAGGGAGAGCTAGTGATGATTTAATTTTAAGATTGCCTAGCTTCCGTGTGGCAAGCCTCAGCTCCATTCTTCTGAAAAAATGTCTAGTCTCTGCACTTCATACACCGAAACAACATTAATAGCTTCATTACATTCATTACCATGAACCCAACTCCTAAAACATGCTCTTACACCAGTACTTGCCCTTKTAACTGTGTGAAGCTGCCACACTGAAGTGAAGTCCACATACTCAACCCTAATGTCTTCTATGGGACTGAAACATTGTGCTTTATCTTGAGTGAACAAGATACCTGCAGAATTTGCTGGTGCAATCTAGAGCCACAGCTCTCACCATCTGAATTTGCCAATGAGAAGCAGATAAAAGCTCAGTAAGGAGTACTCCTGACACTGGACATTCTGAATTTATAGTTTGTTTAATAATTCAAAATGCTCCTTATCACTTGGATGAAAACTTCACATTTTCTGAGCTTTTTTGTTTCTCTACAGMTGAAAATATTATACAGTATCTACTTTTATAACCATATTTATACAAAAGCTTCAATCAGCCTGGAGACAACCATGTCCTAAGCAATGTATCAAAACATGATGCWTCGTCATGTCCTAACTGCTTACATAAACTCTCTTGCTGCAGTGAGTCAAGTCATCCCCAGTACTGTTCCCCATTTGTGGTGGTGCATTCCCCCCTGTCTGCTAGGGCCATTCTACAATCTTCTCAGGAATTCTTATTAGACCTTGACCTTGATTAATGGCTCCTGGGCAGTTAAACTTCTCTTGAGCTTATCAGAAACRCTGTCTGTTCCTAGGAACTTCTGCCTAATGAACTGCTGTTTTCTAAGGACAGCTCTGGAATACTATTTTTGTCTAAATCATAGCTCAGGTGGAACAATATTATTGTTACTGTACCTTTTGAGGAAAACTCTGGTAACAACTGACCCAGATTGCAGCCAGAATGGACAACAAGAGAGGGCTAAAGCCAAGCATCTCACAACCCTACAGGCAGCAGTACTAAGCGAGGGTCTTTGAGTTCTGCTGGGCCACAGCAGGCTGCACCAGCACCTCCCTCACCTCTTGAAGCTCAACAACCCTTAAGCCTTAAATACTTGGAGAACAAGTGACAAAAGGTGGTGTTGATGGGGCCTGGGCTGATACASTCAACCCTCAAGACTTAACCCCTCACCCCGTGACAGGTAAAAAGTCATCTCACTCAAGTATTTTACTAAATTTGAGGGGAATTTTTAACCTTTTTATACACTTTGYGTCTATGTGTGTGCATGTATAAATCGATTTAAATACACTGCAGCAAGTGTAGTATGAATATTGCCATCTCTTAATTTACTATGAAGTTACTCGTGTGCTTATAGCAAATCTTACTGAATCATTTTGTAAATGTTAGTCACAGAATGGTTACGACTGGAAGGGATCCAGAGATCAGTTGGTCCAATCACCGTGCTCAAGCATGATCACCCCAGAGTACATGGCACAGGATGCAGACAGTTCTTGAATATCTCCAGAGAGGGAAACTCCACAGCCTCTCTGGGCAACCTGTGCAACCTGTATSCTTCACAGTAAAGGATAGTAAAAATATCTTCCTCATATTCAGGTGGAACTTCCTGTGCATCAGTTTCTGTCCATTGCCTCTTGCCCTATCGCTCAGCACCAYAAAGAAGAGCCTGGATCCACTGCCTGGCACCTTCCCTTCAGATATATTGATAWGATCCCCTCAGTCATCTCAGTGACCAACAGGCCCAGCTCTCCTGGCYTTTCATCATGAGAGATGTTCCAGTCCTTCAATCATCTTTGTCACCCTCCTCTGAAYCTGCTTCAGGAGCTCCCTGTCTCCCCTGTCCTGAGGAGCCCAGAACTGGACACAGCACTCCAGATGTGCCTCACCAGGGCTGAGCAGAGGGGCAGGATCACCTCCCTCCACTGCTGTCAGTGCTTTTCCTAATGCCCCCCRGGACACCATTCCTGGTATCTTGGATCTTGGCCCCCAGGACACGCTGCTGGCTCAGGGACAGCTCGTTGTCCCCCAGCACCCACAGAGCTGCTCCCCAGCAGGTCAGCCCCAGCCTCYGCTGGTGCCTGGGRTTGTTMCTCCCCGGGGCAGGACCCTGCATTTGCCTTTGMTGAATCTCAGACTGCTCTTCYCTGCCCACATCTCCACCCTGYCGAGGTCCTTCTGAAGGGCTGCACGGCTCTCTGGGGTCTCAGCCTCCCCTTCCAGCTTTGTGTCCTCAGTGAACGCGCTGAGGAGGCCTCTGCCCCTTCATCCAAATCACTGATGGAGAAATCAAACAAAACTGGACAAATATTGACCCTTTGGGGACACCACTAATGACAGGTCTCCAACCAGACCCTGCACCACTGATCCCAACCCTCTGGGATCTCCCAGATCCCAGATTCGGTCAGTTCTCACTCCACCTCACTGTCCACTCATCCAGTGCACACTTCCTGTGTTTGCCTCTGGGGATGTCGTGAGAGACAGGGCCAAAAGCCTGGCTGAAGTCAAGGTAGACAATATCCACTTCTCTCCCCTCATCCATCCAKATACTTGTTTCTTTAAAGAAGGGAAGCAGGTCAGTCAAGTATGATTTTCCTTTAATGAATCCACACTGACTACTCCCGTTCACTTTCTTGTCCTCCATGTGGATAGAAATGGCTTTCCAGAATAAGGCACTCAGTCACCTTTCCAGGGATTGATGTAAGGCTGACTGGCTGGTAGTTTCTTGGGTTGGTCTTCTTGTCCTTTTGGCAGACTGGAATGACATTTGCCTTCTTCCAGTCCTCAGGCACCTCTCYTGATCACCACAACATTTCAAAGATGGTTGTAAATTGCCCAGCTTCAGTGTCCATCAGCTCTCTCAGCACTTGTGGGTGCACCCCATCACAGCCCATGGACTTGTGGATGCCAGGTTTGCCTGACTCCAACCCTTCCTTTTCCCTGATCTCCTGGGTCAGAGATCCCTGAGGGCTGTTCTTGTCAGTGGTGACCGATGCAAAGGCAGCATTCACTAACTCTGCCTCCTCTGTGTCCTCTGTTAACAGTCTCACTCCCATTTAGTATTAGGCCCACATAATGCTTTTTCCTTTAGTTATTGATGTATTTGAAAAAGCCCTTCTTGTAGATGACCTTCTTTACCACATTTAATTCTAGATGGACCTTGGCTTTTCTTGTCTCATTTCTACATACTCTGACAACCTCTCAATAATCATACCGAGTGACCTGACCCTGCCTCTAGCTCCTGTGTATTCCCTGCTTACTTTTGATATTTATTTATTCATGCAAATCTCTTTTCCCCCTTTGCCCAATTTCTTGCTTATTTGGATGCACTGTTCTTGAGCCTGAAAGAAGTGATTCTTGAATATCAACCAACTCCCTTGGACCCCTCAGGGTCTCTTGAACCCTGCAGGGCTTGTTCCTATGGAATTCTTTCAAGAAGATTCCTGCAGAAGCTAAAGTTAGCTCTCCTGAAGTCCATGGTTGTAAACGTACTTGCTGCCCTGCTTCCTCCTGAGCCTGAACTCCACACTCYCATGGTCGCACCTCCAGCAAGGCCTTCCCTGTTTGCTGGTTGAGCTGAGCAGCACGCCATTCCCTGTGGGATCCKCCAGTACCCGTGTCAGGAAATGGCCATCAGTGCTTTCCAGGAACCTCCTGCGCCGTTTGTGTTTCGCTGCAGCAGATGTCATGGTACTTAAAGCTCCCCAAAAGAGCCAGGGCCTGTGACTTTGAGGCTGCTTCATGCTGCCTCTAGAAGACCTCATTTGCTGCCTCCTCCTCATCAGGCAGCACACCCCCACAACAGTGTCACCCTCACTAGTCTGACTTTTTATCCTGACCYATAAGCTCTCAACTCACTCATCATCCACCCAGAGACCGAGCTTGATACATTCCAGGTGTTTCCTCACACAGGACAAGTCCACCAGCCTGCCTTCCTGGGCTGTCTCTGCTGAACAGGGTGTGGCCCTTCATAACAGGACCAACTATCCCACCACATCTCTGTAATCGCAGTAAGATCAAAACACTGTGACTGCACGCAGATCTCTAGCTCATCTTGTTTGTTCTCCATACTGCATGCACTGGGGTACGTGCACTTTATAGAAGTTTTTGATTGTGTCAACATTCCAGTAGTCAATGATTAAGTGGTGCTACATCCTTTAGATATAAATCTTTGATTAAGTCTGAGTCTATGTTTGGTAAAGGGTCCACTCTTGCRACCCAAAGGGAGTGTCTCCCTTGCCCCTTTTGCAACCTTAGTCTTTTCCATCCTTASCCTTTTGCATTCTCATTCTGCATAAATCATTGCAGATTTTTTCTAATCCGATTTTTCTTTGTGTACTTCATCTATGTAGTAAGCAAAAGTGAACCTCACCATCAAACTTGTTGCACTTCAACAAATTCATACCAAAACTTGGTCTTGCTGATACTTTTGCCAGTGATTTAAGTGATCTAAATCACTCCTTTGCAACACCATTCCCATATAGGCAGTTGCCAAAGAATGACATTAAGTGATTGTAATCTCATGACTGAACAGCAACTTCTGCCAAATGAAGGACTGAACACTCCCAAGGAGGCCAAGTTTTTTTCTTTCAATCCACCTGACACTTAATCCAGAGTCAGAAAATTAAAAACAACCCTCCCAAAAGAAATGGGATGGGCAAAGTCAGAGCCAAAGCATGTTTGTTCCAAAATAGCTGGCACTCATTACCAATGTAGAATGCAGCTTGTAGACCGTATTAATTCAGTCTATGGCAGTGTCCCCATTATTGTTCACATTGACTACAGAGCTAGATCCAGCTAGCTGTGACAATTAGACACAGATCACTTAAAATCYCGTCCATTTAAAATGTTATTATACAAATACTACAGCTAACATGTAAAGACAAATACCGCAGCTCCAGATGCTGGACAACAGTGTTTCAAAAAGGTTTATTCTTGAGCTTGAGCCTGGCTTTGATTTAGCATTAGTTATATTTTGGCATACACACAGTTTCCTTCCTTACCTGTGTGGCACATATTTGTATGACTTAATAATTTGTTATGTGGAGGGTAACAAGCTATTGCACAGGGTTTGTGTTTTGGTTTGGGGGTTTCGGTTTTTCTCCAGAAGAATGGAGCAAAGACTTGGCACAGTGAAGTAAGACCATCTCGAAAATTCAGCCGTGAATGAAATCCTTCACTAGTTTTAACTCTAGTTAAATAAAACAGCCTTAGCCCTCCTGCCTCTCCAACGTCCCCTAGCAACTCGGCCTTTCTTCATTAAGAATTCAGCCTTAAACAGGCATACATACTCCCCGCTTTTTCATTATCACAAATAATATAAAAATTAAATCCTTTTCCAGCTCTTCCAGGCCTTTCCATTCTGCCAATTACTTGCTACATAAAGCTCCCATAAACAATGACTTTCAAAGATGAGAGTTAAAATCCTTAGTGGCCTCCTACAATTAAGCTTCAGAAAGAACTGCATACGGATTTGTAATGACAATGCTAGTCAGTCATTCCATTGCCCTGTCTTGCAGAGCCACTGCAATTAAGGCACTGTGCCACTTACTATTAGCCAATTACCTCTGACATCTTTCCATCAACAAATGTGCATTAAAAAAGCTCTGCTGATTCCAAGAATCATACAATCTATTTAATTTCTTATTCAAGGCTCAGTAAAAGGACATTTAACAAGACTCAGATCCTTAGATTTCCTAGGTGGTAAACCTCACACAATAGCAAGCACTTTACAAAGTGTCCCTGGGCCCCTTTCAACAGTAATGAACTCCAGCAGATTGTCGGTAACCCCAACATCTAAAGCCCTTTTACAGAGAATTATCTGCAGTGCTCTCAGGGTACCCTTTTCTGGTCAACCTCCCTGGCTCCTGCAGTGTAGTACCTACAGGCAAACAAAGAGATGGTGAAACAATCTTTGAGGAGAAGACCTAAACACAGGAAAACAAATTCTCCCTTGAGTCTGTATTCAGCAACTAGGTTRAATAGCGGCAAAAAGATATAGGATTAAAGACTGCCTGTTCAAAGCAAATGTATTCTTGCTTTCCCAAAATTTTTATTTCACTCAGCAGCTTAGCTAGACAAAAAACAATAAAAAATTAATMTATTAAAACTGAACAAACACTGCACTTTGCAATATGTTTTTCTACCCTCTCTGGGTTCAACACTAAATCAAACTGACCTAATTAAAGAAAAACAAACACACAAAACTAAACCTCCAAAAACCAACACTCATGAAAGCCGACCCCAAAACAAAACACAAACTAATTGCAAAAAAAAAATAGAAAGAAAACGAGAAAGAAAGCTTATTTTTCAAATTTCAAGCTAGCATTGTAAAACCACGTGTCATACATGAAATTCAAGTGGATATTCTGAAAACTACACAACAAAACCCATCATATTGCCTATGACAGAGGCAGAAGGGAACTCACTAAGTAATGACTAAGCACTCGGGTGGGCAAGTGGCACAACTTGCCAAAAATGCTAGCAAACCAGAACTTGTCCACAGTGAGCTGCTGTAGTGAAGGACAAGTAGTCTGTACACTGCTCAGCATTTGTCAGTCTCTCTTGGACAGAAGTTGCCCACACATAAAGGAGTCTTCCAGGAGCACCMGCTTTACCACAGCTAGTAAACTCACACACTCACAGTCTGATCTTCAAAGACACTGAAACCTGACAGCCTATTTATTTATCATTCACAGACTTTATTTATCATTCACTGCTTCATCCTCAAACATTTTCTCCTGTTGTCTTGAGATCCTCACTACCCTWTGTAGAATCTGACTCATCATATTCAAATGGCCGCAGTACATCAAAGCAGAAAGTTACCAGCTTTTAGGCCTTTCCAGCCCTCTTCAATCAGTAAATTCTCTGACACCTGAGCTAAGCATAATATCTCGACAAATTCCCTCACTAGTTTTAATCTGTCAAGTGCTGAATGGTTTTCCAAGGGAAAAAAAAGCACTTATTGCTGTTTATAAAAGTATTTGAAAAYTGCATTTTTGATGTCTATGGACATCTGACTACTTGAAGATGTTTTCCAAGACATTTACACAAAGCAACAAATGTACCAAAAGGTTTCTACAATTCACACCGAAATAAAAATAACTACATGACACTACGCAATTGCAGAAACGGATGTTTCAGTCACTAGTTATGACTACATTCTCCACACATGCTGGACTTTCAAATACAAGGTGTCTAGATTATACCTAGAAACCCAGGAAGAATATTTTGATGGTGGCATTTCTATGAGATAAGAAACCTGGGCTAGAGAAGTCTTTTAGCAACATCGTGCATATAGTGAATAAACAAAGACGAAATAATAATGGAAGAGTGGAAAAAGTGGCCAGGTGATAAACAGATGAAGGATCTGCAACAGGTAAAGGAACAAATAATATGGGCACAGATGAACAATCTACTACAGGTATGGATGTGATTTGAGGCTGAGGGACATTTCTGTAATTGACTACATTTCCCAATACAGAATCTCAGTAATGGCAGTTTTAACACTTTACAAAGCCAAATCAGGTTATTACAGTTCAGAGTAACTACTCTTTTTTATAAACAGTGATTACAATTGGTAGATGACTGCCTCCTAAAGGCCAAATGTGGTCTATCAATACTAAAACATAGTTATTTTAACATTTGTGGAGATACAAAACAAAGCAGCTGGAAAGTTCTTTATTAAATCAGAAATTCATCAGGGTACTATCTGCCAAATYACTTGTAAGACTGAAAGCTGCTCGTACACTAAAATTCTTGCCACATATAAAAATCATTTTAAGGAAGAAAAAAATACTATACTGAGGAAAACGGTGATGTATTCAAGATTCTTAAGTAAACAGCATCCTAGCTCCTTGCCAGCAACTCATTCAGCCAATTTTTCAGATAACCAACRATTTTCAGCACATCTGACTTTGTCATCATCATCACAAAGTGGTCAACATAGAGGCCTACTGGGTTATTTCCCCCTTCAGCTCCCTCCTATGTTCTTCCACTCCTAATTCCAACTACCAGTTTAGAAGCATTGACTGTATTACCCATCCAACTTCCAAAAAAAAAAATGAAGTAACAGCCCATATGAAGCTTACTCAATTCTGTTGCAGACAGAAAGCAACAAAAAAAAACATTTTCCACTCCCCTGAATCACAGAAACACATCTCAGACATTGCTAATAACACGCCCCAGTAAGTCACTACTAAAGGAACCATTTAAATCTACCCTTTACCTGGATGAAGAAGACACTGGCAGCCTTAGATCATTTCTCTGTTGGATCTAAGCCTGTCTGAGGGTGCCCCCAAACCACCTGGCCCGTTACCAATTTTAGCACCTCCTTTCCTTACAGCTGTTCACACAAAACATCCTGGCCACTTACTCTGTAGACCTCCTCAAGCAGCAGCTTAGCACAATTCTGGCCCAGTTCCTCAGGAAGCACAGCTGCTCCCTGGCCCTGAGGGTTTGAGGCTAGCTCAGCACTGAGAATAGTGCCATTGATGGTTTCTGCAGTGAGGCACATGCCAAAACCTGGAGATCTGAAAGAAAAGGAAAAAATGTGTTTGATTTAAGAACAAAATTGGAGTAATAAGCCAAGAACTTCAAGTCATAAACAGCTCCTCAGATAGGACGACAAATGTCCTGTTTCATACATTAGATTTACTCTGGAAAAGAAAAACTAACATTCTTTAAAAGTCAAACACAATACCACTTGCCACAAAACGCTCTATGCTGGCTTTTYCTGGGCCAAGTTCTTTAAACAGGAAAAATGAAAAAGCAAATAAAATGCCATCCAAGCCTCAGAAACACTATTTTTTTTAAATAGAGATAGATACCTTTCACAGTTACTTAATTCATGTTTAATGAAAAGTTCAAAGGTATCTGGTGTTTCTTCTCTGCAATATCCAACAACAAGACTACCCTTCTCCAGGGCTTCACCTCTTTCCCCTGGAAGCCTCAATAGCTAGCAAGATTATATCCATTAGTCAGAATCAGGGATACTGCTATCACACTGGATTCATACTTAAGATGAATGTCACAACACAGCAGCACCAGAAACCCTGCAAGCCARGTTAAAAGGGAATCAGTTCTTCCCATACTGTTGTTTAACCCTCTGCAAGAGCTACATATAGTAAACATGATGTTGCTGCACCAATTCATTTGACTTTGAAATTTTGTAGAGAGATAAAAATAAAAAAATTGGGACCCTAAAACCACATAGCTCCCAGAAAAATTTTTGCAATTCTGGAGCGACTAAYGTCACAACTGTGGGATATTAAATATGATGAAGCACTGGAAAAGACAAAAAATACTTTAAAATTATTTACCTGTTTCTAGGTTTGTAAGCCTTTGAATCTTACAAATTTTAAATTAGTATTTCRAGAAGCAGAAACTGTGAAAGAAAACATGCACGCCTGCATTTGAGCATACAGACACAAGACAAAAAAATGAGTTATCCAGAATCTTTCAGCCTCAAGAGTGACAAGAGGACAACAGAGATGACAGATAACAACAAAATTGTCTGAATTGCATCCACCACTTCTGTGTCCTGCAGGTAAACAAAATCTGTGAAAGTACAGTTAATTAATTTTCCGTCCTCACTGGTGAGAGGACACTCCTTCAGCCATGCAGCAGAAGACAACCTATACTGCTCTAACACTTCCTTAGAACACTTTGGTGCCATCCTTAATAATACCATTGCCATTAGAAGATCTACAGTCAACTTTGAATGCTGGTTTCCTCAACATACCATGAGAYCTTTGATCTTAATCTCACTTCAAAGAAACATATTTTAAAATGAAATTTTAAATTGCCTTTAGTGGCAGTAATGATGTATGGCATTCCTTGTTTAAGAAAAMACACTTTTATCCCTGTTACATAAATAAAACAATAGTGCATCATCAGTTTTTYCCTTCTGAGAAATATGTATTTCAAGTTAACAAAATAGAAGATTGTTACCTAAAACTCAGTAAAATATCTAAAACTCAGTAAAATTATAGATCAGAACACCCTAGCAGATGATCAAATGCAGAATTACATGTTTGTTTCCAGYGAATTCTGGATACTCACTTTCCAGAGTTGACCCCCTTCATATGATCTGTGTAGATATAGATGTCTGGGAGGAATTTATTGAGGATGCCCCTTGCAGATTCCACCATTCTATTTGCCATCTGTGGTGACACCCGGACAGAGTATCTGCATTTCTGAGCTAAGAAATCCATTGTGGTCACAAGACAAATTGAAAACAGCGACTGACAAAAGTGAAGAGGCCCCACTGCATTATTTCAGAAAACATGGTTTTTATAGATCTATTCATGGGCTCTTGTCCATGTTCCTGTACTTAGAGAACCATATGAATAAGTGCCTTCTACAGTCTTTTCATTGATATACCTTGAAGTGAAGTACACAGACCATGTGCTAAAGAACAGATCATGACTAGGTAAACATCTACCTTAAAAAYGCCCTTCACCAAATTTAAATTGCTATTCTGTCATCTTGTACTTTCTTATAATGAAGGAAGCCCAATGTGCTCTGCTCTTCACACAGTATTAGAACATGATCCTGAGAGAAGTTTCTGTGAATTAGCAGCAAAAAATCCTGTCCTCCTGTTTCTGTCAGGAGAAACTGGGAAAATGAATACAAAATTAAAGACAAATGTTTCAAGAAAMAATAATTAAAAGGCTCTAAGACAAATATCTTTGCTATCTCCAACTATTTTGCAGTGCTCTGAGGCTATCAAGTTCACTGGCTCTCTAGTCATGCAGCATCTGAAGGCTCCAAGAAAAGATTACCACCTTCCTGTTCACCCCAACCCACCTCCTCACAGTATACTAGAGATTAACTTCCTTTGTGCCCTTGCACTCTGGTGCTGCTTCAGAGAAACTCCAAACAGATCTTCAGATGTGCAAAGCACGTTATGTTTTAAATTCCACCCAACTATAATGCAGGCTCATGCTCTGCACATTTAACCACCCATCTCCAGACATACTCACAGTGCAATGCAGTGAAATACACTCCCAAAAATCCCAGCTGGTAGGGAAGATTTTCCTTTTCTAAGCATCTCTTGTGGACTAGGCAAACTAAAAACTTTAAGATCTTAGGGGCAAAATCATAGAAAAAAATCAGAAAACTAGTTGTTCTGTACGGTTAATGCACTCAGTATTTTGGATTACTATAAAACATTACTGCAATAGAATCTCCTCAACTGTGAGGAAGACAATTTGCTCAGATGAATCTTGAAGGGACAAAAGTACACCTAGAAAAGATCCAAGGACTTATTCCTTCCAGATGTTTTGTTTTCTACTGTCTTGAAGAACTACTTAATAGCTAAACTAAAACAACWATCAGGCTTAAAGGCCAACCTGCATCCCTTGAGAAAAGGCCCAGGAAAGGCTACAGAAAAAGCAGAAGTTCAGAATTCAATCAGATACATSAATCAAAACCAGTCAAAGTGGCCCAGAATGGCGCTGCCCATTAATTTAGAACAACGGCAGTAAAGTCATGATCATTGCTTCCTCCTCCACACAGAAATAGACAGAACTACTTACTACAGTGGGAAATGGAGGTGTAAGAAAATTACTTTCTTCATCAATAGACCATGGCACCCAACACCAAAACCACAAGGAGCTGCCACCTTTTTGCTCTACAGCTAATGCATCAAGTAAAACTGCTCTTGCTTGGCAATACTGCACTTATTCAAATGCTGCAACTGGACAAGGTAGTCAGAACTATCCAGCTCTCACTCAGAGTTGTGCCAGTATGCCAAAAAGTAAAAGAAGAAACAAGCTGCAAGTCTACACCTCTGGAAGTAAACTGGACTTCATTCCTATTCTCCTTCTGCGTAAAAAATGCCAGATCATGCTAGGGGCACTCAACCACAAATCAACTTACATGTTGGCCACTGCTTAAGACAGTTTCCTGTAAGGGATTTCTGCCTTCTTCCTAGAATGACAGCAGATTCACGACAGACACTGTCGCTATTTTGTGTTGGCTAGAATAACAGACACAAAGACATATATATACACACAAAAAGTAACCCCTTTTTTCTGAGACAGGCCTCTTTTATCCACTTTAGCAACCAGTGCATACATTTGTGTCACACATACATTGGTCAGTGAGGCTGTCACTTTCTACTCAAAAGCATAGGATTGGTAGGTTTGCAAAAGCTACAGTATTAGTAATGTTTATAATTCTAAGCCACCTGCATTATCAATTCTACATTCCAATCTCTTTTCTCAAGACAGCCAAGGACGTGGTGTTTTTCTCCCATACAAGCTGTTAACACTCCCTACAAGACACCATACAAAAGCCACAAGAGAAAAATAAAACCAAAAGGAAGCAACCCAAAACATTAACTAGATGTGCAGCTGTTTGAAAATGTGGAGTSCACAACAGTATTTTGTGTCCTTATCTCCATGCGGGAGTAAAACCTCCTCTACTTCCATCTGCAGTGTTACTATCAAATATGAAAAGCCAAAGAACTTTCTTTCAAAATACACCAAAAAGCTTAGTGTGTGCAGCAAGGTGTAAACTGAACTAAGATTTAAGCTTTCATTTAACTTCTACTAGACTCATTAACTGCCAAGATGTCACCTATTCTATGCATAACTAAAACTACATTTKTTACTACTAAATTTACACACAAGGTAAGATTTCTTTTAGTGCAGMTGCATTATGTGATGGAAGGCATTTTAACTTTTTCTTCCTATTGAAAGGATGTGAAATAGTACTGTTTAGTTTTGAATTTATTTACTTGTCTGCAGATGCTTTCTAAACAGCAATGTTTTTTGAACACAGCAGTTTTGAGACACRGTCCTGAAATCTAGCTGTATGACCCCTCTCTGCAATATTACCCCGTGTTGCCTAGATACACGCTCAGCAATGGGAGTGCACTTCTGTGACTTCCAAGTTAGAGGATTTTTTGTTTTTAAAGCAAAGTGATTTAAAAGTAGAAAAACATAAACAAACAAAAAGGATACGCAGTTCCTCTGATGCGCTTGATTTTTCCAGGGTCTGTGAACTGAACAGGCTGCAAGACCTTTCTCACTGGGCAAGAAAATAGTATCTCTCCACCTCCTTTGGGAGGCATTCCTCTTCGGTTGATCTAGAAGGAATAAAGCAGGAAAAAAGCAGGTTAGTAAACAGCACAAAGAATGTGCCTACACACCCCAAAATTACACTTTTATTTCACATAGAATAAAATGTTTTAAGTAGGGGCATTATGCRAACACAGGCAAGAAAAAGACATCCTAAAGGCAGAAACAGATTTCACAACAGAACAAAAAGTAGGCATTGATTTCTTTTTTCCTCTCTGCTCAAGTACAATAAGGCAGGATTTCTCATTAGGAAATAGTGTAAAACAAAAAAAAAAAAAAAMCATCTTTACCAAAACAACTTTGGCTTAATACTGGTCTCTAACAGCAAATCTGCACCTTGCTGCTGAAGAGACTGAGCTCAGCTGGTTAGAGCATGATGCTTATRRTGTAAGTATCGTGGCTTTGATCCCTCTATGGGCCATTCAGTTAAGAGTTGGACTTGATGGTCCTTATGGGTCCCTTCCAACTCGGACTATTTTGTGATTCTGTGTGTGAGGGACTAGAATGAACTTATTCCCACTAAAAGGTCTGTCTAGCCTGACCCAGTTCCACTATTCCAAGCCAATAGCCACAAGGATGGAGCTGGGAGGTGGGCCAGTGAGTGGGTCCAGGTAAGGGGSCCCACAGCCACACAGGGCAAGGCTGTGGGGAGCTTGAGGCTGGTCCTGTGCAGGGCCACAGGAAAAGAGGCTGACAGTGCCAGGACAATGGTGTGGCCACTTGGGCTGTGGGCAGCCTGGRGCGAAGCACCCAGGGATGAAGCTTTGTAGATGAAGGCACCACCAGGTGCCAGCAGTGCAGCCAGGTTTTCAAACATTTCTCTAACCTAAAAAAATACCCAAACATTGTTTGATACCCATATTTACTGGGCCTCTGAAGATTGTGGTGTTTAAGAAAAGCTTTCTTATGTTTTCCAAACKGGAAACAAATCTCAACTACCCAAACACAGATCCAGCTCTCCTACACAKGAAGAAGGTTAAACATTCCAGTCACATGCATGGGGCAGAAGGAACAGATATAAATAAAAAGATAATAAATTAACTGAAAAACAACAAAAAGGAAMAAGGTTTTTCAGTTTACTCTGGAGACTTTCTCCTCAGCCTCTCTATCACTATGTGGCTTGTATGACATTCAAAACATGTTGAGAAAAGGGGGTTATTTTAGAAATGTGTGTAGCCACAACCAGTTATCTGTTAGAGACAGAAACCCACAGTAGGCATATGGTCCAGTGAAGTACTGCAGAAGTATCATTTCAACAGATCCTAGAAAACAAAGGAACAAACTGTCTTACCTTGATTTCCAGACTTTCACCATCAATTCCAAACTTCTTCAGAAGRGGTAGAGCTGTTGCCTTAAGGACATCAACCTATGGAACACAGAATTCAAGAAGCAGACTCTTTATTGGAAGATATGTTAGTCAGTWTCTTAAAAATCACTACGATATGATGTGACTAATAAAGACAAGTCTTCTCCATAGAAAGTATTTTATAGGAAGACATTTACAGGGAGTGTAGCACAGAGAGCTTCATCTAGTTAGACTACCACAGTACATCATTACTAAAAAAATATCCAAGAACAAATTACTGGCAGATGGGATTTCCTATTCTGGCTKTCTTCCTCAGCCTGATTTTGAGTTCCATTATGGTTCAGCTAAAGCATCTTACTTGTTTCTCTGAACGTTGAAACATTTCTCTGAACACTTCTCTGTTATTGAGAAAATAATATTCTTCTGTCACTACTAAGGAATTTCTACAGCTAAATAAATTATTGCAAGAACTGCTTTTTTTCAACCATCACTGCAAGAGCAGGGCCTTTATTTGGAAGGAAGGTCATTCTTCTACCAACAACTTTTTTTTACCTGTTTGTAAGAAACAGAATCTTATAGATAGCTTCTATTGAAGCACTTAAAAGAATCTGAAGTGGGCAACACATCATCAATATATCCCTTTTAAGGCAGGTGGTCCCCAGGTCCAGGTCTGAACAGAATTATCCTTGCCATTGTTCTTCCTAATTGCTGACCTAAGACTACAGTGACTGACCTCTTCCTCCCTCTTCGGAAACTTCAGTAGCATTGCCAAAAGTGATAAAAATTATTTAGTAGTGCAACAGCATAGGGAGTTACCCAAGACAAATGGCTGCAGAGAGACAGGATCAGGACAGCATGACCAAAGAGAAACGAAATGCAGATGAAGGGAACAGGCATGAGGCAGGCAGCATTTACAGAGGGAGAATAAAAGCACCCTCTTTCCCAAATCTTCAGCCAGAACCCACGATTCTTGAGCTTCATCTTCTCWGCTTTGCAGAGCATGCAAGCCACTGACAAAGTAGTAGCACATACCCCACCCACAAATCTGTGAACATTCTGTTACAGGTACCTGAGGAGYTATGAGTGTATGTTGCAGTTCTCATTCTTCAAATCCTGCCGGACAACATACTTCCTTTCTTACAGAGAGGCATTTGCTGTTTTTTTAATGGTAGTATCAATATTTGAATGCCTTCATTAAAAAAAGTCGAACCTGTAAGCCAATGCTTAACTTTTGATATTTATGCAATTTATGTTTACAGAAAGGCTACCTTGATTTGGTTCTTCRGTAGTATTCATTAACTATACAAATTTGATTTTTAGAGCAAAGCCTTTGCTAACATGCATGCACACAAATATGCAAGTACCACTGGCAGAAGTTTCAACAAGCTGATCTGGTTCACATTAAAATTACACAACATTTCTCCCTTCTCCTTATGAAACAAAACCTAACAGTAAAAAATAAAAGCTTTACTGTGTAGGTTAAGAACTCCAAAAACTCAAAACTGGTCATAGTTTTCAGTCCTCAGATAAATTCCAGGCATAATACTTATAGACACCAGACAGTCAAATAATAAGAGACTGACTGTTTCAATTTTGCAGCCCAAACAGAGAAGGCAATCAGCAGTATTTAAAGAGGACAAGACTGTTCTGCCTCACAGACAAGTGGAAAGTTAGGCAGGATGAAGAGCATTTCACTGAAAATCACAAACCAGCAGCTGAACCAAGAAAGCACATTTTTCTAGCCTTTTGCTATAAACCCCATCCTTCAGCTCCCCTTGGAGGACAGTTATTCAATTTCCACGACTAACAACATAACACTAAGTTGCACCAAAGCAAAGGCATTACAAAACTGAGGGTATACCATCTTTACAAATGACAACATGCTAAGTCCCATAGATAACTGCTTTTTCACAAAGTTGTGTAAATGCAAATCACTTCCCTTTAAAGAATCTACAGTAGCTAAGAAAAAGGAGGAAAATAACTTTTATCCCGTGCAAAGATATAAAAAATATAAACAAAAAACCCAGAGACCCTACAGCATATACCTAAGGAAGGGAAAAGCATCAGTTGGCCTGCATATCCATTAGCATCACACAAATCATTTAACCCCGCCATACATACAGTGTTATGTTTTGTGAAAAARGGCCTAGACTGGAAGAAGGGAGAAGAGAAAAAATAGTTTAACATAGAAAAAAAGTGGAGGGAAAAGAAAGCTCARTAAGAAAAGCTTGTTTTCTACAGACAACTGCTAAATTTTGATAAATGTTGAAGATTACTGCTCCTAAGCTAAAATTTCAAATGTTAGTCTCACATCAGCACAACAGTCATTTGAACTTAAAGCCTTATGGCACAGCTGTAAAAAATATTCCACACTTGGAAACCCAAACATTAAGAATGGTTACTCTAAAACAGGTTACTGCAGCTGTATCTAAATGTCAGAATAACAACATGTAGAGAAGGAAAATAGGAGCTATCATTTGCGTGCCACTTCCATTCCCTTCAAAAAGGCACTTTATAAAAACATGCCTTGCATACATAATCACTATACAGAGAATCTTAAAACTGCCTCAACCCAGTCCCTCATGGTTGGSCCCACAAGCTACCCGGGGTCAGATCTCACCAGTGACCCACAGGAAAATACAATGCAAGTGTAGGCTGCCAATGAACAGTTCAGGCTGGTATTCCAGACACTTACCTCTTCCCAACAGTGTGAGCAAAGGAGCATTTCTCTCATGYGTTTAGGATGTATAACTCACACAGTAATAATAATGTACATAGAATGTTATGGGGTTGGAAGGGACCTTAAAGATCGTCTGGTCCCACCTGCCCCTGCCATGGCACAGACAMYTCCCACTAGACCAGGTTGGTCAGGGSCACAAGCAATCTGGCTTTGAGCACTGCCAGGGTTGTGGCATCCACAGCTTCTCTGGGCAATCTGTTCCAGTGTCCAATAATACACCAAATAATATGTATAATATTGTCCGTAATAATGTCACCACAGTCTCAGCTGGAACAAGTGCACGTTACTCAGTGGCCACAGTACTCTTCTGGACTGATGCCAGGTGTTAAAGAATTCTCCACTGCACCCACYGGAGGGCTATTAATGTACATAAACAAACACTGAAGTAAAAAACACAGACTCTTATACTCCAGCAATGCAGCCTTACTGAATGCAGCTGAAGCCTTTCCTTCCACAAGATACCCTTTAGAAACACCTTTCCTCTCGCATGGACCTTTTCTACTTTTCCCACAGCAGGAGATCCACAATATTTCCTTGCGTTCMCCCCTTACAACAAGGGGGTCTTTGGTAAAGAGCAACCTCAAACCACACGCAGTCACATCCCAGAAGTACTTTTGAGGCTGTACAAAAGCCATGATCTCAGTGCTGAGAGTGAGACAAAGCCCAGTGAGTCAGACTACCAGTTCACTGCTACCATGAGAGAAAGGTCACACTCCTCTGGTTGCAAACATTCCTGTCACTTGCCCCATGGATGCCTCCCACTGGCTACAGCTCTTCATAAACTGCCCCAGYRTGGATTCCCCATGGGTTCACAARTCCTGCCAGCAAACCTCCTCAAGCATGGGCTCTTCTCTCCAYGGGGCTGCAGGTCCTGCCAGAACCCTGCTCCAGTGCAGGCTTCCTATGGGTTCACAGCCATTCAGGTATCCACCTRCTCTAGCCTGGGGTCCTGCACAGGCTGCAGGTGGATATATGCTCTGCTRTGGACCTTCATGGGCTGCAGAAGGACAGCTCCAGTGCATTTCCCCTTTTTCACTRWCCTTGGTGTCTGCAGGGCTGTTTCTGTCACATATTCTCACTCTTCTCTMCAGTTGCAGGTTATTCCACAGTTCCACCTGCCACTCTTCCTCCTTTAATGTTACCCCAGCAGGKCTACCATCACCACTGATGGGCTTAGTCTGGGCCAGCAGTGGGTCTGAGTCGGAGCCAGCCAACACAGGCTCTGTTGGATCAGTGGCAAGTTTCTGTCAGCTTCTTACAGAAGCCACCCCTGGTGATAGAACCTGGCCATGCAAGTCAACCTACTAAGTTGAGTAGAGAGGTTCTTACAAGAAGAGCAGCAGGGGAAACACCTAGCTCATTTTAAACTCCCCCATTATATTCATATTGGTTTGCTTTTCAATCTTCTCCTTGGAAAGTCAGAAAGCATACAGATGGATGGACAAATTCAAGCATCCCTTTTTGGGCAAGCATAGGTCATAAATGTTCACCCAATTTATTAACACTGTCTGTCTATTGAAAAATACAAGTCCAAATCAATTMAAAACCAAGTTTCCATTTACTTAAGCATACAAATCAATTAGGGTAGCAGTTAAATTTGTGCTTTTAGTCTCAGCAACCAGCAGAGCCACATGCCATACAAAATAACTTGTAAAAGTCCTTAAAGTAGCTTATTGGTGTGCACCAGGACTGTTTTCCAGGCAAGTTAAACAGACATAAACAAGGTTTAAACCAATTTGAGGAGCTGGTATTCAGTTACAACCACTCAACAAATTAACAAGTATGAGCTGGGTCACATTAACTGGAGTTGTTACTGTGTTGTCACTAACAACTATTGTGTAGTTGCTACTACAAGAACTTACGATGTAATTCTCTACATGCATTTTATTTACATTTAGGATCAGGAACTTGAGTCAGCTGATGTACACCAAGCCACATGTCTGAGCTTCGGCAAGTGCAAGCACCCTTCAACTACGAACTGGCTTTAATTCTTACACCCTTTGAACAAAGACAGTTTAATCTCAGGCCCCTGTGACTGATGCCAAAAAGGGCATAGTTTCCAGAATCAAGACTCAGTTGTTTAGATGAGTGTCCAAACTTACTTGAAAGCAACATGAACACTGGACTACTCTTCTTCTCCAGATTATGCAAGAATTTTTCCATGGTGATTGGACAGTGAACAAAAAATACTTCTTTGATTCTTACTACTTACCCATTATATTAGGTACTTTTAATCACAATGACTGAAAGGGCAGCAAAAAATGCTTCCTCTTTTTTTGTTACCGTGCTTTGTACAACCTACTCTGATCCTTCGACTCATGTGGATGTCTCACAGAGCCACAGGTGAGAGTGATGCCTTATCCATTAGGCTCACCTRAAACAGAGGCCAGACAAACTCAAGAGAATGAGAATAGACAACTTTAACACAGGCCTAACAGGCCTACTGGTACATTAAGGGCAGACAAAAGCCTCCTCCTGAGGCTACACCCAAAATGGACACCAAGTCACAAGATCTTCACCTCTCAGAAGTTCTGCCTTATTAACATATTGGGCCTTAATTCTCCAATGAGATGTCAGGGCACGATGCCAACCACCCCAAACTCGCTCCCCCTGCAGCTCACTGTTGTTTACATATTTTGGGGCTCTGAGGCAGCGAGGTGTCCTTGGATCCAGGCTCAGAGAGGGACTGTTTTGTCTAAAGATGGGAGAATGGTAGTTTTATTGTTGTAYTAGAGAGAAGTACAAGAATACAGACACATGAAAACATAGAAACAAAAAATCCTAAGGCATCAAGAGAGTGAGCTTCTTAAATGACAAGAGAAGTACAACTGCAAAGCCATAATTACTAGCAGGACTCAAAGGCTCGTGTAGTATCTGAAGTTCTACTTCACATGTATTTGTATTCATTTAAACCAGACAAGTTTTCAGATGACGATGTGTCCCTTAATGTACTCAGAGGAATAGTCCCTTAATCTACTCCAGAGGTAAACAGGCAATGTCCAATGACCATTTAAAAAGTAAACAGTAATACTGCTCTCTAAAAGCAAAGCTTTATGTTCAGATTTTTTTGAGAAAAATAATGAAGAGCACTACCACTAATCATTTCTTCGGCATTCTGATACATGTCTCCCACAGGTCACTTTTGTAACAACACTGTACAAAATAAAGGACTGAAGATCAGCAGTGACAGAAATTAAGTCAAGCATTTCACAGCCATTTGACCTACCATACCTTCTGGCATGTTTCTGAAGAACCAGAGAGTTATTACATATTTCTGCTACTGTAATTTCTTAATCACCATGTGACTTTTGCTTCTAATAGAAAGAAGGCTTGAAAGCAGTGGCAACATGACTATGTCCAGAATACAACAGAAAAGAAACAATCCTTCCTTTTTGCATTCAAATTTTAAAGACAGTTTCCTCTTTGTACAGTAAATACATGTTTGAGATAAGACAAATAATCTGTTGTAATTGTAAGAGAAGAGGAGGACCAAACCTGTGGCAGGGCCTCACACTGTATTCAAAAGGAGTTTTCAGGGGAGAAGACAGAAGAAGTACAGAACTAAAAGTCAATAGGGGGATTACAACTGAAKTTTAGAGCATGGTGCAGTTAAGCAGGTGTTTTTTTGATTCAGAGCTTGCTAATGCAGCAACAGTGGATACTTTTGGATGCRAGTGATAATAAAAATGCAATGTGTTTTAGACACTTCTTCCTGATCTTTTCTGTTTTAGAGGAAAAAATATCCTCCTCTGACTCTTAAACTTTATTACTTACCGAAGGATCTACTTGGTCATTTGTTACTCCCCTCAAGACAATCTTCAATGGATGCTTCATGAAAGGTGCCAGGCAGAGCAGACTTTCCAAATAGTAGCCAATACCACGACTGGGGCTGCAGTCGTGYTCCAGGGAGCCTCCGTAGAGCAGACCAGGCTGATAATACAAGCTAGTACCTGGGGAAGAGRCCAGGAGAGCAAACCAAATGAGAGCAGTGTAACAACACTGGCCATCACTACAGCATAAAAACACTTTGCAACAACGTATGCAGGCAAATCTGAGGCAGAAGACCACATGGAAGATGGTAGCACTTCCAGCACACTATTTACACGTTCGCAGCTAATAAATGGGCAAAGCCTCATGAGTCTGTCTGTCCTGCACATCATTTTCCTCCATTCTCTTCCCCTCAAACCAAGGATCTCTTAGCAATCTCCAAAATGCTGATACAAGCAATTACCCTTTAGCTGAACATGATCAGTCTATCAGGTTACTGCTGTCTTGGCATATGGGATGGCAATTAATTTGCCTTACTCACCAACTGAAAATACCTTAATATCCTTCAAAAAAAAAAAAAAAAAAAAAGAAAAAACAAGAAAAGAAAAAAAAACCCCTCAGACCAGGTGAGGTTTTAATGTGGGATGCTTTTCACTCTAATCAAACCCTTGTCTAAGCACGAGTAAGCAAGCAGTCTGGCTCAGAAGCCTCCACCTGTAGGGGATGAAGGCCTTTTCTTTTCTTCTACAAAAATTGATTCTTGCTCAGAGGAACCTTTCCCCACTATGAAATCCTGCATAYTACCTAACAAAATACTAATTTTAATTCTTGGACAATAGTTTACTTAGCTCTCTGCATAATGGTGGAGCACTGATCTTTTTGCACATGATCAATTATTACAAAACTTGGTTTTTGAATCTTCTCAGTCAATCATATCTGAACACCTACCTYCATCAATACAAAACTTCAATTCCACTGCAGAAGCTGATAAATCCTGGAGACCAGAACAGACAAAGCAGAAAAAAACAGATCTCACCTGTTTGGTTTATTTCAATCCTTGAGCCATTGGTCACTTTGTCAATTAGGCGAATAAAACTTGCTTCRAAATCTAAGGAGTAGAGCACAGACAGAATTATAAAGTTTGTTAAAAGTTCAACACCTTACTTGTACTTTTAGCCTTTCCTGCCTTCCATGACCGTAGGCTACTCTCACACTTCAAGTCGTGGTATAATGCTACCACACGAGAAAAGGCAATTCACTGTAAAAACAGAGATACTAATGTGAGCCTCCAAGCTTATTGGCATCTCAGGTCAATCAAGATGCCCTCAGATGTGGCAGCTGAACGAGTCAAACTCCTCTCCCTGGTACACAGCATAYGATACAAGTAGACACTTCTGATCACAGTGGCTTCAGAGACCGCTCTTGCCCAGGACAAAACCTTTGACAATTTACATTTTGCTCAGTATAAAGCAAAATATACAAATCATAGCAAACAGGACCCCATATATTGAAGCATGGCAAGCTAATAACAGCTTCACATTATTCTCTGTGAAAGTGTTAGCTTCAAAGAAGGGGACATTTAGATGTGAAGTGCCATTGTGGCATAGCTGTTCCGCAGACACAGTCAGTTGTTACAGACTCTCACATCTTCCATTCCCAAAAGTCACAGACATACTTAGGGAAAGAGAAAGACAAGTCTTCCCACTGCCTCTTTTGGTACTGTGTCCACTATACTACAGCAGTYCGTGTGGAACTAATTTCTCAGTTTCTCTCGATTGTGCGGACTCTCACTCAGAAACAATAGGACTAGCAAATTTAAAACATAACACAACCAAAAAAATCCCAACCAACCAAAACCAAACAGGAAACAAGAAAAAAAACCGCTAAAAAAGCTATCTCAGGAGGAATATGCCAGTACTCTAGTACTGAAGTATCACAACATGGTACAGACTCAATATCAAGGGAGACAAATGCACATACGCAGAACTCAAAACCCAGATAGTTTCAAGAGCTAACAGCATCCACATAATTGTAGGTTGTGGAACTCCCTTAGCCATAACCCCATGTTACTTCTTACACAGTAATCAGATATTTCTTTCTATATGTGACTCTAGGATGTAATAGATATTTAAACCACTGAGAGCTACCTGCTGAATTTACAGTTTGTCAATATTTGCATAATATGATTTATGCCTCGGTCACATAATACTGTTTTTTCTCAATGTGATGACAATGCTAAAACTTTATGACAGCTTATATGCTTGCAAAGTTTATATGACAGCACTGGGGCATCTTCCAGTCACATCCTTGTGAGCACACATTTCACTCTCGGAGAACACCTGTGGAAGAGTTTACAAATGTTCCAGTCATGAAAAGAAAAAAGAACTGCATGTTGAATTATMAACACCAATCAGAATTTGTTATTGTTTTTCTGCTACACACACAGTTTACACTTGAACCCAAACTTTAGAGGCAATTGAAACACTTCTTAAAAAACCATGGCAATATCTTCAAACTTCACCACCAGCAAATGCTCCATAATACTTATGGTTATAGTAAATATTAAGTCAAGTACACAAAAATGCTTTGGCAATTTCTGAGTAGAATTTTTAGCTACAAACTCAAATCTTCTCAGAAGGCAGAGGAGCATCTAAAYCTGCTCTGAACTTCGGAACAGCGATCCTTGCCCAAAAAATAACTGAACATCACAATAATGTTTCTTCCTCAAACTCTATCCATTGTTTTCTTACTTCAGTTTATGATGGAATTCAGCCCGGGACACCAAAGGCCTTGGACAAGAATGAAGAAGGTACTCCCTAAGAAAGGTTTCCCTGAAACAAGTATGCAGAAATAAGAAGTAAATGGATTTCACCTCTTTCACTTGCACCGTTTCGGCAAATTGATAAACAATCAAAGCATAGTGTATGACCCATTAAAACTGCACGAACATGAGCTCCCAACAAACACACGGAGCACACGATGCTTGGGCACGCAGCAGAAACCACGACGCAAGAGCAGGCAATTAATTCTGCCATCCCGACTGCGAACCCACCGTCACGGAGACGAGAAGCAGCTTGGGGGCTGTCAGCGAGGCTCACGCACTCGCAGCGAGCCGCTCAGAGCCGCGCCCGGCCGCTCCCGCAGCGCCTCCCGCCAGGCGCGGAGCGAACGGCGCTGCCCCGCGGGGCGGGAAGGGCGCACGGCAGTGCCAGCCCCGTCTCACCGGGACGGCTCGGCAYGGCAGCACCAGCCCCGGCCGCCCGTACCGGCCCTTGACGGCCCTCTCCAGAGAAAAGGCTGACCTCGCGGAACGCAGGGCTGCCGAGCCGAGCTGAGCCGAGCCGAACCAGCGGGACGGGATGGTACTGCCCGTCYACCCCGCGCCGGCGGGCAATGAGGGAGGCTGACGACACACACCGACGAGGGTATGACAGACCCCAGCTCCGGTCTCCTTCACCGCCCCACGCCGCTCCCATGCCTCCTCCTCCTCCTCCCGAAGCCCCGCGCCCCACGTGTGACAGCTCCGCCCGGGACGGGTGTGCGGAGCGTCCAGGGCAGAACCCATCCACGAGGAGACACGGGCACGCAGCTGTGTCCCCCTTCCCCAGTAGGATCCGCCGAGGTGGAGCCTGGACTGTCCCAGCTCCCGCTTGGGGCTGCCCCTCCCTGCCCGGCAGCGGGTCCCGGGCACAGCCGGCGCCGGAGCTCCGCCGCCCCCCGTYCTCCTGCCTCCTGGGCGCGGTGCCGCCGCTCACCGCGGAGACCGGGGTCCTCCTCCTTGGCGCGGATCTTGCGGATCTTGAGCGGGCGCCCGCTGAGCGTGGCCAGCACCAGGCGCTGCCGCAGGAAGTTGCAGCCCGTGTAGCTGAGGCAGTGCGCCTCGCCCGCCATCCCGCTGCCCACGTGGTTGGAAACAGGAAGCGCTGGGACAGCGGCGGGGGCAAAGGGCAGGGGGCGGGCGGGGCTGGGAGGGGTCGCACCGCCCTCCAGCTTCCCATCCSCCGGCACCGCGGCGCGGCGGGCCGCCCTGAGCGGCGGGGCCGTGGCGAGTAGGGCGTGCCTGGGTTTACCGCGACAGGGGTGGCAGTCTCTGCCTTTTCCTCCGCTCTCGCAGTCTGCGTGTTTTCATCTCAAACTTAAGGAGTGTGAGAGTGTTGGGAGAAGTATCCGACCGAAGCCCGGTGCTTGGCCCGCGCTTCCCCTCGGCGGTTCACCTTCTCCCTCGTCGGGCGGGTAAGGGCGGCCCGGAGCGGAATGTGGTGCCTGCACCGGGATACTGTCCCCATATAGAAATGAGCCCATTTTGAAAACACGTTACTTAGGCAGTACTTACAGTAATTTATACCTGGCTACCCAAACCAAAGGAAAACGGCGCGGAGGAGTGAGTCTCGCGGTCTTCGGGACAGCCTGWCTGCCTAATGACAGTGACAGAGTTCTGCTGTCCTTAAGGAGGGGACTGTTTAGAGCTTTCAATCTCTATTTTAAGAGAAACATGAATTACAGTGAGGGTATGGCAATGCCAGTTGTTAGGCTACATTTACGTCCACAGGAAAAGGAGTTTCTTAGAATGGAGTAGCCCGGTTGGAATGGTTGTACGAGAGTCATTTAGCCCAAATGCTTCACGTCAGGGCTGACCAAAAGGTAAAGCAGGTTGTTCATGGCACTGTCCAAATGTCCCTTACTCACTGATAGGCTCAGGGCATCATCAGGCTTGACCACCCTCGCTATAAAGAAATGCTTCCTAGGGGCCAGTCTGAACCTTCCCTGGCACAACTTTGAACCATTCCCACACATCCCTAGATCCCAGGGAGAACAGATCAGCACCTCTCTCTCCACCTGCCCTCCTCAGGAAGCTGTAGAGAGCAAGGAGGGTGCCCCTCAGCCTCCTTTTGTCCAAACCAGACAAGCCCAGAGCCCTCAGCAGCTCCTCACAGGCCATGGTGTCCAGTCTTTCCCCCTGTGTCACCCTTCTCCAGACACACTCGAGGTTCCTCAGATCATTCTGGAGTGGTGGAGCCCAGAGCTGCACCCRAYCCTCAGGGAAAGGCCCTGTCCTCCCTCAGGCTGGGTGTGGAGGGACAGTCACCTTTTGGACGGCCGGCCATGCCGAGTTTGGTGCACCCAGGGTGGGTTCATAGCCCTCCTGCTGCC